>NW_026623111.1:67146557-67449587 GCF_023065955.2 Ursus arctos | reverse complement strand
AGAGCATCATTTCAGATGTGGGAAGAGGTGGTGAAACGGTGTGAGGGAGCTGCTTTTCCTGCAGTGAGCTCATCTATCAAGGGACTGAATTAGGAGGGCAAGTGGAGCAGAGGGAAGAACTTGGCTCATTCTCTCCTTACCTGCGCCTCATCTTCTCTTTGCTACGTACCATCAGATCTTGAGGCCTCTGAATCCCAATTTACTCTCAGTAAAATGAGGACAATAATATCCAAAAATATCTGTCGCTTAGGCTGTTGAGCAATCTACCTTAAAATTAAGGCAGGGACCCCGAATTCCTGTACCTCTCTTGTCTTTTGTGTTTGTTCATTGATGTTTTTTAAAGTTAAGACTGATTTTTTTTAGAGCAGTTTTAGGTTCACAGCATAACTGGGAAGAAACTACAGAGATTTCCCATGAGCCCCTTGCCCTCACAGAGGCATAGCCTTCCTGTTATCAATATCCCCTACCAGAGCAGTACCTTTGTTTGATTTTAAGTTTTAATTTGAAATTATTTCCAACATATGAAAAAGTCGAAATAATAATAGAGGGCCCCAGATACTCTTTATCCAGATTTAACAATTTTGAACGCTTTGCCATGTTATATTGTCTCTCGTTCTTTCCAAATACATGTCATTTTAATTTATTTTTATAAACTATTTGTAAGTAGGTTGTAATGTCATTCCCTTTGACCTCTTAGTACTTTATTGTGTATTTCCTAAGAAAAAAATATTGTCTTTCATTGCCGTAGAACAGTTGTCAAATTCAGGAAATTTAACATTGAAACAATATTTTTATCCAGTCTACAGTTCATACTCCAAGTTGTCAGTTGCCTTCATAATGTCTCTTATAGCACTTTTTCCCTTCCAATATGAGATTCAGTTCAGGATCACATATTGCAATTTGTTGTCTTATTTCTTTAGTATTCAAATATGAAAGATTTCCTCAGTTTTTCTTTATCTTTGATGATACTGATATTTTCAAAGAATACAAGACAATTACTTTATAGAATATTCATTACTTTGGGTTTATCTGGTGTTTCCTGATGATTGGACTCAGATCACATGCCCCTAGATGCATATGACATCAGCAGTGTGTCCTTCTTAGGGTACCACAACCGGTGGCATACAATGTCTGTCTTCCCCTTACTGGTGATGTTAATTTGATCACCTAATCAAAGTATTTTCTGGTTTCTCCATTGTATAGTTACTATTTCCCTCTTTCAACCACTAAATGATCTGTGGGGAAATACTTTGGTGCTGTACACATATCCTGCTTCTTATCAGAATTTTCCTCCTGGATTTTGTATCCATATGTAATTCTTGTCTGAATGAATCTTTTTTTTTTTTTTTAAGATTTTTAATTTATTTATTTTTGCAAGAGAGAGAGTGAGCACATGAGAGTGGGGGTGGGGGTGGAAGGGCCGAGGGGGAAGCAGACTCCCCACTGAGCAGGGAGCTGCAATGTGGGACTCCATCTCCGGACCCCAGGATCATGACCTGAGCCGAAGGCAGCTGCTTAAGCAACTGAGCCACCCAAACACCCTGAGTGAATCTTTATTATGATAATTGCAGGGTTTTCTTTGGCTACTTCTTTCCATCATTTTATCTCTTTCTTTTCCAAAGTTGGAACATGGCTCCCAGGGACACCATCATATTATTCATCTTCTCAGTCTTACAATACCCACAAAATAGTTTCAAATTGCTGCAGTAATATCACAATGAAAAACAAACTACCAGAAAGAGTTCAAGATTTGTTTGCTTGCAGTTCTTTTGTTCCCTAGATTATGGGTATAAAGTCAAAATGCTGTGCTCAAAATTTCCTTGGATTGGTTCATTTTTTCCCCTTCTGTGTGATATTTCTCCTCCCCTACCCTTGACATAGTTATTCATTTAAAATACAGTTGTGTTAATTTGTTTCTCTGGCCATTAAGTTTTAGTTGTTGTTGTTTTCTCTTCCCTCCTCTACTCCATCTTCCTGAACCTAAAATCTATAGCCTATTCGTTAGCCTGCTAGGGCTGCCAAAACAGAATACTATCGACTGGGTGACTTGAACAACAGAAATTTGTTTCTCACAGTTCTGGAGGCTGGAAGTCCAAGATCAAAGTACCTACAGGGTGGGTTTCTAGTGAGGCCTATTTTCCTGGCTTGTAGATCACCACCTTCTTGTGTGTCCTCGCATGACCTTTCCTCTCCGCTTATGCATGCCTGGTGTCTCTTCCTCTTCTTATGAGGACACAAGTCCTGGGGGATTAGAGCCTCACCCTTTGACCTCATTTAAACTTAATTAACTCCATAAAGGTCCTTTCTGCAAGGGATATTGAGGGTTAGGGCTTCAACATATGAGTTTGTTGGTGGGGAGAGGGTATAAATTAGTCCATAACACCTACTATCCTTCAAATCTCCCATGAAGCTCTTGAAACTGCTTTTGAAACTCATTGCAGCTCAGGTCATGATCTTGGGGTTCTGGGATGGAGCCCCTGCACCGAGCTTCCTACTCAGTGGGGAGTCTGCCTCTCCCTCTGCCCCTCCCTCCTGCTTGTGCTCACTTTCTCTCAAATAAATAAAAACTAATCATCCCATATGCTAGTAAGTTTGTTGCTGTCTGTCCAGTCCTCCCCTTTCTTCCCCCTCAGGACCAAACATACCTGTGTCCTCTCTCATTCCTCTCTATTTTCCCTATTATCTCTGTTGAAGAGCTGTTGTTTTCTTTTGATTTTTGTTTTTTATATTCTGATGTAATCCTCTCCTGAAGAGTTTAGGTAGGGGCAGAGATAGGGTCCAGACTGTAAATGCACTCTTCAGTCTAGGTTGAAAAAAGTCAAAGGATTGCACATAGCCAGAATCTGAAATAGGGGGAAGGAATGCTGGCTTGAGAAACTAGAAAGCAGTCTATGATGGTTGTCAAATTTATGAGGAGGGACTGGTTTAGGGGAGTTGTATTATAAATATAAGAAATTAAAGAGACTCAGAAGTAAAAGCAAGATAATTAGGCTGGTTGAGTTTCTGAGGCCAGGTTGTTACAACAGCCTAATATAGCTTGCTTTTTTGTACCTTACTCTATACTGGTTAGCTGTTATTATTAATAAACCGCCACAAAATTTAGTAGCTTGAGGTGGCAAGCGTTTATTATTCCTCATGAGGCTATAGGTGGTTGGCCTTGGCTGATCTTGACTGAGCTTGCTCATGTGTTGGTGGTCAGCTTTTGGATTGCCTGAGGGCTACTTGGTCTATGACGGCCTTGGCTCGGGCAGCTCAACTTGACTCCACAAAGAGTGTTTCATATCGTTCCAGACAGCTAACCTGGCAATGTTCCTGTGGTGGTGGGAAGGGTTCAAGAGGGAAAGCTGAAACATGAAAGCACTTTTTAAAGCCTCTGCTTCCTTTGTATTTCCTAATGTCGCAATGGGCAAAGCAAGTCACATGATCAGGCCAACTATCAGTTTGGGGAGGGGGCCCTACTAGAGGGCAGTAATAGAAGGAGGCATAAAAAATTGGGACCATCAGTGTAACCTATCTACTATATTCTCTATATTATGATATTTCTGTTTCTGTCATTCCCTTGAACCTATTCTCAATTACCAAGTCTGGTAGACTAGTTTTAAATCTTATACTACCTGACCTCTGCATAGCCCTTGACACTATTGGCCATTCCACTTTTTTGTTTAAGATTCTTCCTCTTTTGATTTTGATAACAGTCTTCTCTCCTGGTTTTCTTCCTATGTTTCTTACTGTACGTTGTTCTCTTTCCTTATGGACTCCTTTTCTTTCCCTTGCTGCTTTAGTTTTGGGTTTCTCAGCTATGTGGGTTTTAGAGACTCCACAAACAGCACTTCTTTCTTTATCTCCTAAGTTTAAAATCAGTTGAGGAATAAAACATATAAAGACCCACCTTCATCACTGATAAAACTAATTATAAAATGTGTCTTTGAATGGGTATTTACAATACACTATGAAATACTTAGCTGTGGAATTAAACTCCCTCTTCTAGTCACAGTTTGAGATACTGGGGAGCAGGGACAATGAATGCCCTGAAGAGAGGCTGACAGTCAAAGAGAGAGAGAGGAAGAGGCTACATCCTCAGTTCCTTCTGTACAGCTCACCCTGTGGGATATAATAAGTGGAGAAATAGGCCAAGAACACTACTCTAGTGGAATTCCTCCACATATTAATTCGAGTCCAGTGGAAAAAATGTTCTTCCTTAATTCCAAAGTTCTGTCATTGACCTTCTATTTTTATTTTAGTCTCTCTAGAAATGCCATTTACACATGCAGTGATTTAGACTACCTATTTATATTCCCTTTTTCTTTAGTACAGAATTCTGTCCAATATTTCCTAGACTACTGCTTATCTTTTTTTAGATATTGAACGTAAGTGAACTTAACACATTCCAAAATTGAAAATATTTATTTGTTCATTCAGTCAATAAAAATTCTCCAAGACATTTCCAGTTCCAATTTTCCCATTTTGCTTCTTATCTTAGGACTAGCATCTGCCCAGTGACCCAAACCAAAAACCAGAAAGTCCTCCTGAACTCTCTCCCTTACTTCTCAACATGCAGTCTGCCACCCCAGTCTTATTCAATCTTGTCAATATCTCTTAACTCACTTATTTTACTCCACGTAACCACTAACTTCAGACTCTTTTTTTTTTTTAAGATTTTATTTATTTATTTGACAGAGAGAGAGACAGCCAGCGAGAGAGGGAACACAAGCAGGGGGAGTGGGAGAGGAAGAAGCAGGCTCATAGCAGAGGAGCCTGATGTGGGGCTCGATCCCATAACGCCGGGATCACGCCCTGAGCCGAAGGCACACGCTTAACCGCTGTGCCACCCAGGCGCCCCTTAATTCAGACTCTTGACATATTTCTCTTGGATTTATACAAAAGCCTCTAAAATATTCTACCCCCTGCCTCCTATCTTATCTCTTTAATTTATCCTGTATAGTGCACAAGAGACTGTTTCTGGTACACTGTATTCTGCATTATGAAAAAGAGTTTAGACTTTAGAGCAGAATCAGCTCTGCTGTTTAGTTGTGTTTCTTTTTTGCAAGTGACTGAATTTCCTTAAGTTTCAGGTTTCTTTCTTTTCTTAAACCTATAAAATGAAGATAATGCCCACCTTGTCTGGTTCTTACGAAGGTTTACGTGGCTGTATGAAACATGCTCAAGCACAGCGGCTGGTCTCGTGCATGCTCTGCTGATGGTTAGCATTACACTGTGGGCTAGGCTTTGTGATGACTGCTTTGTGTACCACCTTATTTATCTTCATTTATCTTTGGGTGGATTTTATTATCCCCATTTTATGGATGATGAAATGAAGCACAAGAGACAATCACACAGTCACAAAGAAAGTGTGGCAGGGAATTCAGGCCCAGTCGGTTGGTCTCCACAACACCTGCTCCTAACCACACGACAATAGTTATTTTGAGAGCTAGGGTGGGAAAGTGAGAACATTGTGAAATTTAGCCTCTGCCCTTAACTGCTAGATAAACTTGGGCAAGTTTCTTAAAGTTTTTGAGCATCAGTTATCTATAAAACGAGGATATAATACCTACTTATAACATGGTCAAGAGAGTTAAATAAGAATGAATAATATAGGGGCACCTGGCGGGCTTGGTCCGTAGAGCAGGTGACTCTTGATCTTAGGGCTGTGAGTTCAAGCTCCGCATTGGGTGTGGAGCCTACTTAAAAAAAAAAAAGAATAATATACAATGAATGGCACACAAGAGCACTCAGTAAAGGATATCTATGATTATCATTATTTCTAGATTAAAAATGCGGTTACTTAGCTACTCTGCTTAAAAATCGTGTTGTTCTGGGGTGCCTGGGTGGCACAGTGGTTGGGCGTCTGCCTTCAGCTCAGGGCGTGATCCCGGCGTTGTGGGTTCGAGCCCCGCATCGGGCTCTTCCACAATGAGCCTGCTTCTTCCTCTCCCACTCCCCCTGCTTGTGTTCCCTCTCTTGCTGGCTGTCTCTGTCTCTGTCGAATAAATAAATAAAATCTTAAAAAAAAAAAATCGTGTTGTTCTCCCTCTGCCTCCAGGGAAAAGCCCACACTCTTTAGCATGGCACACCAAGCCTTGCATTAATGCCTCCTCCCCTCATCTTCCAGCCTGAACTCTAATAATGATCACTTGCAGTTCCCCCAAATGTGCATTGCTCTCTCGAAATTCTCTGCCTCTGTAGTGCTGCTTCCTTGGTCTGAAAAAGCTTCCCTGTTTCTCTTGTTCCCGCCCAAGCATTTTATCTTCTGGCTCTTATTCTTTAAGGCTGGGATTCCCCCGCCCGCCCCCCCAGCTTTTTTTTTTTTTTTTTTTTTTTTTTTTTTTTACAAAGCAGTATTTGGTGACTATCTCCAAGTCCTCCAATCATGGCTGGACTTCCTTTCTTAGATTCCTTTGTAAATGTGCATAGGTCCATGGAACCTCATTTCACAACTGTTTACTGGTCATTTTCCCCTCCCTAGACTGTGAGCTACTGGAGGGACAAAGATTGTGTCTTTCATTTGGTATTCCAGGACTTAGCACAGTGTAGGCACTCAGTGAATGCCAGATGTGTGAAGATTAAATGCAAAAATCAGAGGGATAGAGCCTGGTTCTTCGCAGGTGCTTAATAATAAATATTTTCTAACATTGTAATAATTTTTGCACGATATGTTTATTATATGACTTATCTATTTTAATAATATTTATTTATTTATAATTTTAAGGTGATGTTTTGTGGCTCAGCATTCTTTGTGTTACCCTTTGTCCCTCTGTACACATTTCAGTTTTTCAGCAACATGTTAAGTGAAGTCTCTCTGCTACAGTTTATTCCACATTCTCACTTATCAGTTGGAAGTACTTATAAAGTGATTCTGCAAAGTGCTTGTTTTCCTCATGGTTCAGACACAGTGACAGTCTCCAGTTATTTGGATTTTTTTTTTTTAAGCACAATCACTAACCAAACGTAATGTCTTTTGTTAAGTTGTTAACTAACCTGAAATATGGACATTTCCACTAAATCAAACTAAAAAGAATCAGCAAGGATTATACAAAAATGACATAAAGAAATAAACATGACAAGCAACACAAAAAAGGTGGCAAACTTTTAGAAAGGTGTACTTTGTTAATCTGACGGTGTCTTCGCTTTTGACAAAGATTCAGTGCTGGGAGCCCCTTCAGGGAGAGGGTGGAGGAGAAAGGGACACAATTTAAATGTTTTGACAGCTTAGTCAGAGAGTGAATTGCTGCAGACATTTGCACATTTTAACCCCTGCTGTAACAGCTAGAATTCTTTTCTTACACTATCCAAATCCAAGAATTAGGTCTTTGGAAAGCTGAACATCTTATGCCCTCCACAAAAAATGTAAAAAGTATCAGGTGAACAAAAAATTGAATAGACTCAAATCTCTGTTAGGTAGCAAGAATTTATTTTATCTTAATGTTCATACTTCCATCCGTCATTAGGTTGTTATCCTAGACATAACCAAGAGTGCTAGAGCACTGTGCCTTCTTCTCTTGGGGTCCATGTGTAAAATTTCAACAACACATTCTGGCAGAATGAGCAGATTTAATGGTAAGGAGTTAAAAAGTCTGCTATGATTTAGTCCCAAAGTTGACTGAGTTAGTGCTTTGTAATTTGTAGATGCTTCAGGTCATTTCTTTTGTCAAAATGGTGCTTATTGGAAGAGGAAGGTCAATAGGTAATAGATTCTCGTTGTTAGAATAAAGCACGGTATTTCAGGATGGCAGGAGCTTTCTCTCTGTTTCTCCCTCTCCCTGTCACCGTCTCTTGCTCTCAACAAGTAGAAATGAGGGTAAAAAAGATAAAGGCAAAGAGGAGTGTAGTATTTAGGACACTGACCTAATATAGCATTGTTTTCTGCAAGTAGGATTTATTTTCTTGGTCTATTGTTTGAAATAAAATCTAGTAGCACTAAGCTTTGGGTATCATTATAAAATTTCAACTTACCAATTCACAATCACCTACCACTATGTTAGACACAGAGGGGACATAAAACAATGTCCATCGGTCCTATCTCCCTATAAATGAATTAGGCAGGAGTGTACAATTCAGCAAAAATAATGTATTTTATAATTTATTAAAATTTTTTTCTTTTTTCCCCCTCTTTCCAAGTTTTTATTTAAATTCTAGTTAACATACAGTGTATTATTAGTTTCAGGTGTAGAATTTAGTGATTCAGCACTTACAAATAACACCCAGTGCTCATCACAAGTGCCCTCCTTAATACCCATTATAATTTATTTATTTATTTATTTATTTATTTATTTTTTAGATTTTTATTTATTTATTCACAGAGATAGAGACAGGGAGAGAGGGAACACAAGCAGGGGGAGTGGGAGAGGAAGAAGCAGGCTCATAGCTGAAGAGCCTGATGTGGGGCTCGATCCCATAATGCCGGGATCACACCCTGAACCGAAGGCAGACGCCTAACCACTGTGCCACCCAGGCGCCCCTATTTTTAAGCTAGTAAGACTTTTTGTGAATAAACAAGGCCAGCATAACATCATTTAGAATGAATCCTCTCCCTGAAATTATGCTTAATTGTATTGTGAAATAAATTTTAAATTTTTGGAGGAGTTTGGTTTCTAAAATTGCAGTATTTCCCCCTCTCTTTCATTACTCTCATGCTAGTCCTGTGGCTTTCCCTGTAGAACTACTAAAACTTCATGATTTACTTCCACTTGACTTTAAAGTAGTGAAAGAAAGTAACTCAAAAGTGCCAAGAACATAGAGAATCAAACAGTCCAGAGTTGAACTTCTCAGGTTGGTGGTTTTCAACAGATGGTTTCATGGGGCTAATTTGAATTTTTTGCCCTCTTAAAATTGTAAGACAACCTTGTTATCTTAGGCACCTGTTTTTAGCAGTTCATACTTGCCTTTAAACTGCTATTTCCATTGTAATGGACTTAAGTGGTTGCTCAGCCTTGAGAACAAATAAGCCTCCTTAAGCACTTAACTCACTCCAGGAGAGAGACTTCCGGAAGGTTTATTATGTGTCACAGCTATTCAAATAATGGGCAAGAACCTCACCACATATTTTTAATGGAGACTAATTAGGGGATAAACAAGAGGGATGATGGCTGCAAATTGTGGAAGTGTAGAGGTGGGAGTAACAGTGGGAAAGGTTTTTACTCCCCCACTTTCACAACTTTCATAGTAACAATTCTGCAGCTTCCAAACTGTGTGATTGAATTTGGGAAGGGATTATGGTGATTGGATTTTTTTAATGCCAGTGGCTACAAGTTTTATCACCTCTATTTTCAAAGGTTTGTTTTCTTCATCTTGTGCCAGGGTGGAAGGGGGGTATTTACAAAGGCTCCTGAAGAGCTGTCACAATGTGTTCCCTCATTTATTTATACCTTCATTTATGTGTTCACTCAAGCTTCTTTGGAATGCTCACTTTGCATCAAGTACTGTATTAGTCAATACTCTGTCTTCAGCACACTTTCTAGTTTTGCGAATTAAACCTGGGGTGCAGTGGGGTGAGGTGGTCAAGGGTGATGATGAAGGCAGAAGAGACATATTTTCATGACCAGTATGATATTTGGTGCAAGAAATACTCTCAGTGTGTTCTGGTACAGACGATAGGTAATGGAACTTGCTGAGTCATGTTTGGACACATCTATGTTTTTGAAGGACAGCTGCTGAGTTCTCCAATCTAAGTATTTCACTTGGGTTTCATTTCATTATATAATAATAAGTAAATTAAATGCTTTGTTTTTCAAAACAGTGTATCAATTGTAACATTGTGGGTTTGGTCTCAGGAGGTCTTGGTTATTGTATATGCAAGCTATGTTAACATTGTTTAATCTCTGCTAGAGATTGCCCTCCAAGAACCTTTAAAACTTTCCATGTTAACCAGAAAAATAATCAAATGTAGGTTTATAACTGCTTCATTCAGGTCTAACAAATAACTGAGTGTCAATGATATACCAAAAACCTTAAAGATGAATAAGATTGAATTCCTGGTGGAAGTAAGTACAAGATACAGTGTAAAGTTTAAAAAATTGCTAAATAATATGTAGTGCATGATTCCATTTATGAATAACAAGGCACATATATATGCATAGAAACATATGTAGGACTGGACTGAATTGTTTTTTCAAGATTATATTGATTGATTTTAGAGATAGAGAAAGAGAGCATAAGCTGGGAGAGGAGTGGAGGGAGAGGGACAAGCCGACTCTGTGCTGAGCATAGAGCCTGATGCTGGGCTCGATCCCAGGATTCTAAGATCATGACCTGAGCTGAAGACGCTCAACCAACCGAGCCACCAAGGCACACCCAGACTGGATTGTTAATGGCATTTATCTCTGGGAGATAGCATTACTGGTTGCCCAAACTACCTCACTTCTCTGGGAGTTTTCCCTTTCCAGAGGAAAAGGGCAGTTCTGGCAGTTACAGATATAATACAAATCCGTGCCCCTCACTGACCTCAGCTGGTGGGCCAGGGGCAGACATCAGAACAAGGGAGAACCAAAGCATTGCCTAGATTGGACCAGTTTAGATTCTCTCTAATGAGGGTTTGTAATTTGGACACAGAAATGCAGATGAGTTGATAAATTTGCTAGGGCTGGGAGGCATGGCTGTGTTTGGGTCATGGGAGTGAAGGAGCAGAAAAAACTAGGCTGGGAGTGGAGGAGGAAAGACTATTTTCTGATCTCATTCCAATTTCTAAGACTTGGCTATGGAAGTCTCACTGTACTTTCTGCCTTTGAGTCCTTTGATATTTTTTTTCTTTTTTCTTTTTTCTTTTTTTAAAAGATTTTATTTATTTATGTGACAGAGAGACAGCTAGAGAGAGAGAGGGAACACAAGCAGGGGGAGTGGGAGAGGAAGAAGCAGGCCCCCAGCAGAGGAGCCCGATGTGGGACTCGATCTCGAACGCCGGGATCACGCCCTGAGCCGAAGGCAGACGCCTAACGACTGCGCTACCCAGGCGCCCCTGATATTTTTTTTTCTTTTTAAATAAAAAAAACTTCTATATGTATTCAGTTCGAGTAGAATTCTTAACAATTAAGAAAACTTAACACGGTTTTTTGTAAAAGTCATTTCCTCTTTTTGTAAAACTCAATTCTGTTGTTCTAAGGTAACATCTACTATGGTTGTTATGTGATATCTGTTGAAATATGGCCAGTTTTGACTCCTTCCAAAGAGAAATACAATGCTTGTGGTTTCAACATATTTTAAGGTCACTATTTCCAAGCAAAACATTTTAGAAAGACTTCAAAGTTTTCATAGGTCCTAGACAGAATGTCTAAAGAAACAGTATTTCCATTGCCAAATATAAGTGAATCAGAAATGACACTATTTCCTCTGAAAAATGCCAGGGACTATTTTCTCCCTATGTAGTTATGTATATAATGTTTTACACATCCCTTTTTTTTTTTTTTTTAAGATTTTATTTATTTATTTGACAGAGATAGAGACAGCCAGCGAGAGAGGGAACACAAGCAGGGGGAGTGGGAGAGGAAGAAGCAGGCTCATAGCGGAGGAGCCTGATGTGGGGCTCGATCCCAGAACACCGGGATCACGCCCTGAGCGGAAGGCAGATGCTTAACCGCTGTGCCACCCAGGCGCCCCTACACATTTCTGAATTTAACCTTGTATTCCAATCTCCCACTTTATCTGTTCTTTGTAGTCTGTAACTTTTTTTTAAACCTCATTGTATAAGTAAAATGCCAAAACCACTGCTCTCAGATGTTCACAAATGGATAATTGAATACACCTGTTAAGCCATTGTATTTGAAGATTTCTTACCAAGATCCATAAATACCATTTAGAGTTGTTTTTATTAGTTTAAAAATATTGTGGGAAAATAAGATTATAGAAGACATAATATTAGCCTACTGGAAAAAAGTGTTTAAACAAACTAAAGCAAACTCCTATTATCGAGATAAGTTTGTATATTTCTCAGAGTTCTATTTTTCTAAAAAGCAAACCTCTTTAACTTGGAACGTTCATCAATTTAAAGATTAAAAACAGCTGAAATTAGAATTTGATACATAATGCACTTCAGCTTCCTGTACTCGATTTTGAGTCTTCCTGAACTTAATTTGATTTTCCTATACTTGATTTAATACGTACAGTAAGTTTATTATGACATTGTTTATTATAACAATTGGTTTATTTTTGATGAATGTTGCTATGAAATTTTCTCAATAACTATCACAAAATCCCTAAACTATTGAGAAGCAATTGACTAATTTCATTCAAAGACAAAATTCTTGAGTTCCACATACTTTATTCACATTTTTACTTTCTACAATTATCCTTCTTGATTCATATTAGAGAGTTTTCCAGAAATCACCTGGGTTCATCTTTGTTAAAAAAAAAAAAAGTAAAAATATAGCAGATGCATTGTAGTAATTATATAACAATTTCTGCTGCAGGCAAAAAGCATCACTCAGGCATTTTAATTGAGCCAGCTGCATTTCAGTGTGCTAACAAATATACTCCATTTGATCACGAAATTTGTATTGTAGCATATATGATAACAGGAATGATGTGGTAAAATATCTCATATTTTGGGGAAACAACCTTTTTCATAAAATCAGCTTTATTTTAAATTGTAAATGTATTTTTATTTTTCAGATAAACTCAGGAATAACTGTATGTATAATTTAAAGAAGACATAAGAGACCAAATATTTTGAGAAGAGATTGCTTTGGGTATAGGCTTTTACTAGATTCAGTTTTCATGGGTTAATCTCTTATTTTCTAAGACTAGATCAGTTGGACACTTATGAAATAACTTTTTCTTAATGATAATTTCCCCATAGTATCAAATTTTCATTGCATCTGTACTCTTAAGCACTAAATATTTTAATTTTTAATTGGTATTAAAGCATCGGTAAGTATTTTAGTAAAAATAGAACTTATAATTTGTTTTGTTTTGGTAAATGTAATAGCCACTAATCTTAATTGCTAGATTTTGAGTGGCCTGACATTCACTTTGGTTTATTTTGGCATTCTTTTATTATTTTTTCACTTCACCTTTTAACTATCTTCTATGATAAATTTTTAAAAATCTTTTTTGGTCTTTCCTTAAAGGAGGATTTTCTGTATGCAAAGTAACTGGTTCCACTAACACTTAGTTCTTTCCTTTGGTACCACATAGTTACGAATTCTTTTGGTTGCAAAGATAGAATAAAAAAGGAACAAGAGACAGATGAGAGAAAAGGAAAGGAGGAGAAAAATGGGGGACGGGGTAAAAAGCAAACAGGTGAAGAAGTTTTATTTAACAGAAGGAGGTATAAGTAAAAACATTAACTTTGGAGAAAACAAATAGATTAAAAACATTAGGAAATAGATAAATATTAAAATAAAAAGACATCATAGGATAAAGCAAATATCCTATGTTATTCATTTTAGTGAAAACAAACATAATCTCATGAATAAAAAGAAGTTAAATTCTCCTAGAAAATGTTAATGTCAAAATATCTATTCAGACTTGTCATAAAAGCATAACCTTGCACCATGAAAATATTCTGATATTTTCTTTGTAAATATAATTCTCTGGGACAGGAAACTCCAAATGACATCAATTTTGTGTTTCGATTACAAATCAAATTAAAATTATTTTAGAATAAAAATAGATGCATCTTCATTTAGAAGCCAGATGTCTTATTAAACATAATTTCCTCTGTTGGCTGCTTTATGTTAAGGGTAGATTTAAAACAAGAACAGCTTCTGTGAAATATAATTATACCCCTTGTGTGGCTTTCATGGTCATGGAGGCTGGAATATGAAAGTAATTGACAGAAAAATCTGCAAAACAGTTATTTTTCCCTTTGTCTAAAAGAGTTGCTTAACTCTTAAATCAGCTATCATTTTCTTTTGCTATTGCAGAACCTTGTATTGCCTAGATTATGTTGAATGGATTGATACAGTCTTTCAGTTTCCTGTTATGACTTTTTCAGAAAAAGCCTCTCATTGCCCTAACATTCAGTCATTGCATAATTTGGTGGAGAGTTCACATTTTTTTTACAGTTTTCTTAGTCTTATAAAAGCTCTAAGATGGATACAGTACTATTAAAGACAGAAGCATAGCTACATCTGGTGTTTGGGAATTAAGAGTTTATTTTGTTTCTTTCTATGTGCCCATTCTGACGAAAGAATGCTTTCGCGTATTGTTTTGATTTTGCTCCTTCTCTTAAAAAAAAAAATTCTTAAAGCATGTATCTCCCAGTGGAAGGTATTTGCTACCTTCTTTCTGCTACCTTCATTTAACGAGACTGGAAATCATTGGCAATTGGAAAATCTTGGCAATAAGTGATGGCCTGGTTCTTAAAGTTCACTCAGGTGCTCTCTGTCCAGTGCACAGAATCATAGGTTCCAGAAGCTGTCTGGTTACATGGTCCAACAACTATTCAATACTTGTGTTCCAAGTGTTCATACAGCTCGTGTCTGGACACTGGTGCTGATGAAGTGCTCGTGACTTGCAAGGTAGCCCATTCCACCTTTGGACCACTCTGTTAGACAGTTCTTTATTAGATTGTGCTGAAGTCTTTCTAAAACTTTTGTTTACCGATCACACTTCTACTGTTGTTTTTTTTAATCACGCTTCTACTTAATGGCAACACATAGGAACTTCCTATTCCGTTTCCCACATAACAACCCTTCCTATATCAGAAGACAGCTGCTCTGCTCTTTGAATCTTTTCTTGCCCAGATTTAACATTCTCTGTTCCTTCATTGGTATTTCATATGAGTTCCCTGACCAGCCTGGTTAAATCAGGAATTCTTAATCCTACATCTTCTATTGCTGTTTTTATCAAGACATTTTGAAAAACACTTGTTTCCAACTTTTTAGTCAACTACTTTTTCTATTTAGTAAGGGTTTTTCAAAATCTATTTTGTATGATGAAATATTCAAAATGCAAAAAATGTTCTTCAGAATCTGCTTTGTATGATGAAGTATTCAAAATGCAACAAAAGTACATGTATCTGGACTGTCAAATAAAAAACAAATCCAAAATTAGTAAGGAGAGGCTTTATGTGAGAGGACTGTTGCAAGATAGGGAAAGGAACTATTGTGCTAGAGAGAATGTCTTGACCATAAAATCTGCGGGCATCTCAAGAGTTAGGCAAAAAGGGACTTTGTTTTATAGAAAGGTGTGGGGAAGTGGGATGAAAGACTAGCAAAACTTCATAGTAGATTAGAGAACATTCTACCCTGAGGCTAGTCTCTTCTGAGGTGGGTGTTGTGAAGGAAGTTGTCTGCTGGCAGAAGTTCATGGACCTGGGACAAGGAGAGAGGCTTAACCACAATTTGATCAACAGGCCTTTTGTTCTCACTGTTCGGTTGGGACAAGCAGTTCAGCTAAGCATTTATGAAGCAAAGAATGGCAATTTGGAAGATCTGTATCTGGCTGAATCTAAAATAAACAAGGGAGCATCTGTGAGTCGTATCTAGTATAAATAGAGACCAGTGGTTCTCTGAACACAAAAGAGTGGGTAGGGAGATTTCTTCAACCATCACCATTTTCCCTGATCACAGGCTTCAGTAAAACTCAACATTGTTACTATTCACCACGTGATTTAACAAATGTCAATATTTTTTACCAAATTTGTTTCAATAACAGTTAAAAAATACATATTACAGATACAGTGAACCCTCACAACTTATCTCATTTCCTTTCTCCCCAAAGTTAACTGCTATATGTAGGTAGATATATATCTCTTTTTTTCATGAGGTTGGGGTGGGTTTATTTTCATATATTTATAGACCATTTAGTTTTTTATTTTTGCAAGATAGCTATTCATATTCTTTGCCTGTTTTTTCCTCTTGAGTTGTTTTTCTTTTCTTATTGACTGGTCGATATACTTTATGTTTTCCATATACTAATTTCTTTGTTGACTATATACATTGAAAACATCGATACCTATCTTTTGCCTATGGAATCTTTTACATATCTATATATACACACATATTTACATATATACATATATATGTACATATATACAAGAGTTTTTATATTTGAATGTGGCTAAGTGTTTCAGTCAGCTTAAGTTAAATCATGGTGAGGGGCACCTCGGTGGCTCAGTTGTTAAGTGTCTGCTTTGGGCTCAGGGCGTGATCCCAGGATCCTGGGATCAAGCCCTGCATCAGGCTCCATCTCCACTGGAAGCCTGCTTCTTCCTCTCCCACTCAACCTGCTTGTGTTCCTTCTCTCGCTGGCTGTCTCTCTCTCTCTGTCAAATAAATAAATAAAATCTTTATTAAAAAAAAATCATGCTGAGATATCAAAACTCCCAAATCTCAGGGTTTACTGCAACCAAACTTAATTTCTCACTCATATTCACATAGGTTGACAGGCTCTGTCTGCTCCATATCTTCACTTTAGGGACTACAGATGAAGACATGGCTCCTATCTTGGACATGGCTGTTCTTATGGAAGAGAGAAAAGAGAATCTACACACCCAAAGTAGTCTCTTAAGCTTCTCTTTGCAAGTGGCACGTCTCACTATACCCTCATTTCATTGGTGAAAGCAAGTGACATGGGGTAAGGGTATACAATCTCCCACAGTCGAACCTGGTAGGGAGGAACAGCAAATATTTTCACAGTGGTGCAGTCTACCATTTCAATTTTCCCAATCCTTTCCTTTGTGGTTTGTGCCTTTTAGACTATAATTCCGAATCAAATTTCATAAATATTTTCCTATATTTTTTGAAAGACTTGATTTTTATATTTGTGTTTTTGATCCATCTGGAATGTATTTTTGAGTATGGTGTGAGATAGAGATCTAAGTTTATCTTATTTTTTCTTATGGATAATCAAATATGCCTACCAGAATTCATTGGCTATTCTATCTCTTTTCTTCTGATATTCTTAATGTGATCTGTGCCTTATATCTATGTATGTGCAGTCTCTTTCTGGCATCTCTAGTAGGTCTGTTTGTGTATTTGTATATGTCTATGACAAAAAATAAAACAAATATATATTTTTAAGTTCAGAAATATATCCAAGTATGGTTCCACCTTGGGGTTTTAATTATTCAAGGATACTTTTTTTTTAACCTAGGATCTAGATTGAAATTATTTCCTCATTTGCCTATGCTGTTGGGTGGAGGTTTTCTTTTTTCTTTTTTTTTTTCCTCATGGGTTTCCTATCATGTAGAAAGCTTGCTCCAGGACTTGATTTTCTTTCTTTCTTTCTTTTTTTTTTTTTTTTTTGGCCAAGTAAGGATTTATTTTTTTTTTTAATGATTTTTTTATTATATTATGTTAGTCACCATACACTATATCCCCGGTTTCCTATGTAAGGCTCGATGATTCATTAGTTGTGTATAATACCCAGTGCACCATGCAATATGTGCCCTCCTTACTACCCATCACCAGCCTATCCCATTCCCCCACCCTCCCTCCCCTCTGACGCCCTCAGTTTGTTTCTCATAGTCCATAGTCTCTCATGCTTCATTCCCCCTTCTGATTACCCCCCCTTTCTTTATCCCTTTATCCCCTACCGATCATCCTAGTTCTTATGTTCCATAGATGAGAGAAATCATATGATAGTTGTCTTTCTCTGCTTGACTTATTTCACTTAGCATTATCTCCTCCAGTGCCGTCCATGTTGTAGCAAATGTTGAGAATTCGTTCTTTCTGATAGCTGAGTAATATTCCATTGTATATATGGACCACAACTTCTTAATCCAGTCATCTGTTGAAGGGCATCTCGGCTCCTTCCACGATTTAGCTATTGTGGACATTGCTGCTATGAACATTGAGGTGCATATGGCCCTTCTCTTCACTACGTCTGTATCTTTGGGGTAAACACCCAGTAGTGCAATGGCTGGATCATAGGGTAGCTCAATTTTTAACTTTTTAAGGGACCTCCACACTGTTTTCCAGAGTGGCTGTACCAACTTGCATTCCCACCAACAATGTAGGAGGGATCCCCTTTCTCCACATCCTTTCCAACAATTGTTGCTTCTTGCCTTGTCTATTTTTGCCATTCTAACTGGCGTAAGGTGGGTATCTCAGTGTGGTTTTGATTTGAATTTCCTTGATGGCTAATGATTTTGAACATTTTTTCATGTGTCTGTTAGCCATTTGTATGTCTTCATTGGAAAAGTGTCTGTTCATATCTTCTGCCCATATTTTGATTTATTTGTTTCTTGTGTATTGAGTTTGAGAAGTTCTTTGTAGATCTTGGATACCAGTCCTTTATCTGTAGTGTCATTTGCAAATATATTCTCCCATTCCGTGGGCTGCCTCTTAGTTTTTCTGACTGTTTCCTTGGCTGTGCAGAAGCTTTTAATCTTGATGAAGTCCCATAAATTCATTTTATCTTTTGTTTCTCTTGCCTTTGGGGTGAGTCATGAAAAAGGTTGTTTTGGCCGATGTCGTAGAGGTTGCTGCCTATGTTCTCCTCTAGAATTTTGATGGATTCCTGTCTCACATCGAGGTCTTTCATCCATTTGGAGTTTATTTTTGTGTATGGTGTGAGATAGTGGTCAAGTTTCATTCTTTTGCATGTAGCTGTCCAATTTTCCCAGCACCATTTATTGAAGAGACTGTCTTTTTCCCACCGGATGTTTTTTCCTGCTTTATCAAATATTAGTTGCCCAAAGAGCCGAGGGTCCATTTCTGGGTTCTCTATTCTGTTCCATTGGTCTATGTGTCTGTTTTTGTGCCAGTACCATGCTGTCTTTGTGATCACAGCTTTGTAGTACAGCTCGAAATCCGGCATTGTGCTGCCCCCAGCTTTGTTTTTCCTTTTCAACAGTTCCTTGGAGATTTGGGGCCTTTTCTGTTTCCACACAAATTTAAGGACTATTTGTTCCAGTTCTTTGAAAAATGTCCTCGGTATTTTGATCGGGATAGCATTGAAAGTGTAGATTGCTCTGGGTAGCATGGACATTTTAACTATGTTAATTCTTCCGATCCATGAGCATGGAATATCTTTCCATCTTTTTATGTCTTCCTCAATGTCTTTCAAGAGTGATTTATAGTTTCTAGAATATAGGTCCTTTACGTCTCTGGTTAAGTTAATTCCAAGGGAACGTATGGTTTATGGTGCTATTGTAAATGGGATGGATTCCCTAATTTCTCTTTCTTCGGTCTCGTTATTCGTGTATAGAAATGCAACTGATTTCTGAGCATTGATTTTGTATCCCGCCATGTTACTGAATTGCTCTATAACTTCTAATAGTTTGGGAGTGGCTTCTTTTGGGTTTTCCATATAGAGTATCATGTCATCTGCGAAGAGAGACATTTTGACTTCTTCTTTGCCGATTTGAATACCTTTGATCCCTTTTTGTCGTCTGATTGCTGTTGCAAGGACTTCTAGTACTATGTTGAATAATAGTGGCGAGAGTGGGCATCCTTGTCGAGTTCCTGATCTTAAGGGAAAGGCTTCCAGCTTTTCCCCATTGAGAATAATATTTGCAGTAGGCTTTTCATAGATGGCTTTTATGAGATTGAGAAATGTACCTTCTATTCCTACACTCTGAAGAGTTTGAATCAGGAAAGGATGCTATATTTTGTCAAATGCTTTTTCAGCATTGATTGAGAGGATCATATGGTTCCTGAGTCTTTTCTTGTTGATATGATGTATCACGCTGATTGATTTGCGAATATTGAACCACGCTTGCATCCCAGGTATGAATCCCACTTGATCGTGATGGATAATCCTTTTAATGTACTGTTGGATTCTATTAGCAAGTATCTTGTTGAGGATTTTGGCATCCATATTCATTAGGGAGATCGGTCTGTAATTCTCCTTTTTGAGGGGGTCTTTGCTTGGTTTGGAGATCAAGGTAATATTGGCCTCATAGAATGAGTTTGGTAGCTTTCCTTCTGTTTCTATTTTTTGAAATAGCTTTAGGAGAATAGGCATTATTTCTTCTTTGAATGTTTGGTAGAATTCCCCAGGAAAACCGTCCAGGCCTGGAGTTTTCTTATTTGGAAGGTTGTTTATCACTGACTCAATTTCTTCATAATTAATTGGCCTGTTTAAGAAATCAATTTCTTCCGGTTTCAATCTTGGTAGTTTATAGGTTTCCAGGAAGGATTCCATCTCTTCCAGATTGCTTAGTTTATTGGCATATAGCTGTTGATAAAAATTTCTAATAATCCTTCCAATTTCCATGGTGTTCGTCGTGACCTCTCCTTTTTCATTCATAATTTTAATAATCTAGGTCCTTTCTCTTTTCTTTTGGATAAGTGTTGCCAGTGGTCTGTCAATTTTATTGATTCTCTCAAAGAACCAGCTTCTAGTCCTGTCGATCTGCTCTACTGTACTTCTGGTTTCTGCTTGATTGATTTCAGCTCTAATTTTGGTCAACTGCTTCCTCGTGCATGGATTAGGCCTGTCCCTCTGTTGCTGTTTCAGCTTCTTGAGGTGAGAATATAAAAACTGCATTTTAGATTTTTCTATTCTTTTGAGTGAGGCTTGGATGGCTATGTATTTCCCCCTTAGGACTGCCTTTGCAGTATCCCATAGGTTTTGGACTGTTGTATTTTCATTCTCATTGGTCTCCATAAATTGTTTAATTTGATTTTTGATTTCCTGGTTTAGCGAGTCATTCCTGAGCAGGATGGTTCTTAGTCTCCAAGTGTTTGAGTTTCTTCCAAATTTTTCCTTGTGGTTGAGTTCCAATTTCAGAGCGTTGTGGTCTGAGAATATGCAGGGGATAATTTCAATCTTTTGGTATCGGCTGAGACCTGTTTTGTGTCCCAGAACATGGTCTATTCTTGAGAATGTTCCATGGGCATTAGAAGACAATGAGTATTCTTTGGTTCTGGGGTGCAGTGTTCTATATATATCTATGAGGTCCAATTCCTCGAGTATGGCATTCAAAGCCTTTGATTCTTTGCTTAGTTTTTGCCAGGGTGTTCTGTCTATTTCTGATAGTGGAGTGTTGAGGTCCCCTACTATTAATGTATTTTTATTTATATGTCTCTTTATTCTGGTTAAGAGTTGGCTTGTGTATCTTGCTGCTCCCCTGTTGGGGGCATATATATTTATAATTGTCATATCCACTTGTTGAATACTTCCTTTAAGAATAATATAGTGCCCTTCTGCATCTCTAACTATAGTCTGTAGTTTAAAATCCAATTTATCTGATATGAGAATTGCTACCCCAGCTTTCTTTTGAGGTCCATTTACGTGAAAGATGGTACTCCATCCCCTTACTCTCAGTCTGAATGCATCTTTGGGTTCGAAATGAGTCTCTTGTAGACAGCAAATGGATGGGTCATTTCTTTTTATCCAATCTGCAACCCTCTGGCGTTTATGGGAGCATTTAAGCCATTCACATTAAGACTGAGTACTGAGAGATATGATTTTAATGATGCCATGTTGCCAGTAAAGTCTTTATTTTTATTGGCTGTGACTTTCTGTTCTGTATCACTCTTGGGGCCTTTTTACCTTTATAGAACCCCCCTTAATATCTCCTGTAGGGCTGGTTTCGTGGTTACGAAATTGGTTAATGACTGGCGATTCTGACATGTCTTTATTTCTCCATCAATTCTGAATGACAGCCTTGCTGGATAAAGGATCCTTGGCTGCATGTTTTTCTCTGAAAGAGCTTTAAAAATGCTCCCCCAACCCTTTCTCTCATTCCAGGTCTGTATAGACAGGTCTGATGTAATTCTGATGCGTTTGCCTTGGTACGTGAGAAATTTCTTTGCCCTGGCCGCTTTCAATACTATATCCTTGGATCTAATATTTGCGAAATGCACTATGATGTGACGTGGCGTAAGTTTGTCGTGGTTGAGCTTGGGAGGGGTCCTCTCTGCCTCTTGGACATGAATGTTTGTTTCCCTCGCTAGATTAGGGAAGTTTTCAGCTACAATTTGTTCAAATATCTCTTCTAGACCTCTGTTTTTCTCCACCCCCTCGGGGATGCCGATGATTCTGACATTGGATCGTTTCATTGAGTCAGTAATCTCCCATAACCTATATTCGTGGGCTTGAATTTTTTTAAGAGCTGCTTCTATTTTGGTTTTTTCCTGTATTAACCCATCCTCTAATTCACTAACCCGTTCCTCTGCTTCTGTGACCCTGGCCGTCAGAGCCTCTAGTTTTGCCTGCATTTGGCTCATAGAATTTTTAATTTCTGTCAGACTCGCTCTCATTTCTGTCCTTAGGGATTCTATATTCTCAGTAACCTTTTCGTTAATAGTTTTTTCAATTCTACTCATCATTTTGACCATCGTTACTCTGAATTCCATTTCTGATACTTTGGTTACATCCATATCCATTATTTCTGTGGCAGAGGCCACATACTCACTGTCTTTTCTTTGCTGGGGGGGGGCTTCTTCTTCTTGTCATTCTGATGAGGAGAGGTTGCGGGGTTGTCCAGAGCCCAAATTATTGACTGGGTCCCAGGCCGTGCCCCTTGTTTTATAGGGATCTTAGAGATGTGGGCTTCTTCTTTAAAGATTTTATTTATTTATTTATGTGGCAGCCAACCAGTGAGAGAGGGAACAAAAGCAGGGGAGTGGGAGAGGAAGAAGCAGGCCCCCAGCGGAGGAACCCGACGAGGGACTCCTTTCCGGAACGCCGGGATCACGCCCCAAGCCGAAGACAGGCGCTCAACGACTGCGTCACCCAGGCGCCTGGGTTGTGGGCTTCTTGATTTTTCAGCCTGCCTTCTGTGTTCTGGGGGAGGGGCCTGCCGCGCCGATACTCAGGCAACCCTGTTTGGGTAGAGTCTCCGTGTCCCCTGCGAGGGGGGATGGGGATGGGCACTCTCTGGGCCAGTATTTCCAGGCTTTTGTTCTCTGGCGGCTTTCCCTGGCGGTTTGCTGTGCCTCTTCTGCGAGTCAGAGCAGCAGCGGCCGAATATCAGCCTCTGTCACAGAACAGAGGGATTGCGGCCCGTTCTCTACTAATGTTCTGGCCACTTTAACTCTGTTTCTGTTGGTGCTGCTCAACCCTGCAGCGTCCCGGGATGTGCGCCCCACACCCGGCGTCCCAGCCCTCACTTCCAGGGCCGGCACGTCTCTGTCCTTTGTGTTTCTAACACCGTCAGCCGCCAGCCGCCCCGTGCGCGCTCTGGAAGCTCCCGGTCTCAGTCTGGATCCAGTGAGCGCACTGAGGTTCCGGTGTTCCGCGAGATGCCTGGTGGCACGCGTACCCGGCTCACGGTCTCAGTCTGGTGTTTTGTGGGTGCCATCTGCGAGCCCCGCCCACTTCCCCGTGCAAGTGGCTACCGCTTCCCGGCACCCGAACGCGGCAGCTCCCTCCCCCTTCTGTTTATCTTCTGATATCTGTGCACGGTTTCATGGCTCCCCGCTTTGTACCTCAATACTCAGCGCTGGAGATGTTCATTTGTAGAGATCCAGATGCATCTTCCTGCATCTCAGGCTGGTTCCATGGTTGCTTAGGCTCGTCTGGTACCTATCCAGTTCGACTCGGGGGACCGGCTGAAAAAGGTGTCTCCTACTCCTCCGCCATCTTAACTCCTCCCCCAGGACTTGATTTTCTGTGCCATCTTTCCTGGGTCTGCCCTCCAGACCCATGGTATCTGTTTCTTTACTTACATCTCTGGCTTTCGGTTCTTGCTTCATTTCAGGCACTTAAGATTTATCTTTCTTATTTATTTATACTTACTCAGATATGTAAACTAATTCTGGGCTTATATTTTATCCAGCATTTTGTTATGTTGGTAATGTGAGGAGAATCTGTACACCTCGTCTGGCCTGTTTTTGAAAACCATAACGGACTCTTTAAAAGCTGAAAATCCAGGGGCGCCTGGGTGGCACAGCGGTTAAGCGTCTGCCTTCGGCTCAGGGCGTGATCCCTGCGTTGTGGGATCGAGCCCCACATCAGGCTCCTCCGCTATGAGCCTGCTTCTTCCTCTCCCACTCTCCCTGTTTGTGTTCTCTCTCACGCTGGCTATCTCTATCTCTGTCGAATAAATAAATAAAATCTTAAAAAAAATAAATAAAAGCTGAAAATCCACAATATTCAAATGAGGGAAGATCTAATTAGATTTAGTGGTAACCTGATTAACAAAAAGGCATTTTACAGATCATAAATCTCTCAGTTTATATATTGAAGCAACTAGCTTTTTATTTATTTATTTATTTATTTATTTATTTTTTCACAATTTTATTTTATTTTATTTTTTTATAATCCTATTTTTTATTATATTATGTTAGTCACCATACAGTACAACCCTAGTTTTTGATGTAAAGTTCGATGATTCATTACTTGCGTATAACACCCAGTGCACCATGCAATACATGCCTTCCTTACTACCCATCGCCAGCCTATCCATTTCCCCACCCCCATCCCCTCTGAAGCCCTCAGTTTGTTTCTCAGAGTCCATAGTCTGTCATGTTTCATTCCCCCTTCTGATTACCCACCCTTTCTTTATCCCTTTCTTTCCCTACCGATCTTCCTAGTTCTTATGTTCCATAGTGAGAGAAACCATATGATAATTGTCTTTCACTGCTTGACTTATTTCACTTAGCATTATCTCCTCCAGTGCCATCCATGTTGCAGCAAATGTTGAGACCTTGTTCTTTTTGATAGCTGAGTAATATTCCATTGTATATATGGAGCACATCTTCTTAATCCAGTCATCTGTTGAAGGGCATCTCGGCTCCTTCCATGACTTAGCTATTGTGGACAATGCTGCTATGAACATTGGGGTGCATATGGCCGTTCTCTTCACTACATCTGTATCTTTGGGGTAAATACCCAGTAGTGCAATGGCTGGGTCATAGGGTAGCTCAATTTTTAACTTTTTAAGGGACCTCCACACTGTTTTCCAGAGTGGCTGTACCAACTTGCATTCCCACCAACAATGTAGGAGGGATCCCCTTTTCCACATCCTCTCCAGCAATTGTTGTTTCTTGCCTTGTCAATTTTTGCCATTCTAACTGGTGTAAGGTGGTATCTTAGTGTGGTTTTGATTTGAATTTCCCTGATGGCTAATGATTTTGAACATTTTTTCATGTGTCTGTTAGCCATTTTTATGTCATCATTGGAAAAGTGTCTGTTCATATCTTCTGCCCATTTTATGATTTGTTTATTTGTTTCTCGCATATTGAGTTTGAGACGTTCTTTGTAGATCTTGGATACCAGTCTTTTATCTGTAGTATCACTTGCAAATATAATCTCCCATTCCGTGGGGTGTCTCTTAGTTTTTTTTGACTGTTTCCTTGGCTGTGCAGAAGCTTTTTATCTTGATGAAGTCCCACAAGTTCATTTTATCTTTTGTTTCTCTTGCCTCTGGAGATGTGTCATGAAAAGGTTGCTTTGGCCGATGTTGTAGAGGTTGCTGCCAATGTTCTCCTCTAGGATTTTGATGAATTCCTGTCTCACATCAAGGTCTTTCATCCATTTGGAGTTTATTTTTGTGTATGGTGTGAGAGAGTGGTCAAGTTTCATTCTATTGCATGTAGCTGTCCAATTTTCCCAGCACCATTTATTGAAGAGACTGTCTTTTTTCCACTGGATGTTTTTTCCTGCTTTATCAAAGATTAGTTGCTCAAAGAGCCAGGGGTCTATTTCTGGGTTCTCTCTTCTGTTCCATTGGTCTATGTGTCTGTTTTTGTGCCAGTACCATGCTGTCTTTGTGATCACAGCTTTGTAGTACAGCTTGAAATCCGGCATTGTGATGCCCCCAGCTTTGTTTTTCCTTTTCAACAGTTCCTTGGCGATTCGGGGTCTTTTCTGGTTCCATACTAATTTAAGGACTATTTGTTCCAGTTCTTTGAAAAATGTCCTCGGTATTTTGATCGGGATGGCATTGAAAGTGTAGATTGCTCTGGGTAGCATGGACATTTTAACTATGTTAATTCTTCCGATCCATGAGCATGGAATATTTTTCCATCTTTTTGTGTCTTCTTCAAAGTCTTTCAAGAGCGATTTATAGTTTCTAGAATATAGGTCCTTTACGTCTCTGGTTAAGTTAATTCCAAGGTAACGTATGGTTTTTGGTGCTATTGTAAATGGGATGGATTCCCTAATTTCTCTTTCTTCTGTCTCGTTATTCGTGTATAGAAATGCAACTGATTTCTGAGCTTTGATTTTGTATCCTGCCACATTACTGAATTGCTCTATAACTTCTAATAGTTTGGGAGTGGATTCTGTTGGGTTTTCCATATAGAGTATCATGTCATCTGCAAAGAGAGACATTTTGACTTCTTCTTTGCTGATTTGTATACCTTTTATCCCTTTTTGTTGTCTGATTGCTGTTGCAAGGACTTCTAGTACTATGTTGAATAATAGAGGCGAGAGTGGGCATCCTTGTCGTGTTCCTGATCTTAAGGGAAAGGCTTCCAGCTTTTCTGTATTGAGAATGATATTTGCTGTAGGCTTTTCATAGGTGGTTTTTATGAGATTGAGGAATGTACCCCCTATCCCTACACTCTGAAGGGTTTTAATCAGGAAACGATGCTGTATTTTGTCAAATGCTTTTTCTGCATCTATTGAGAGAATCATATGATTTTTGGCTTTTTCCTTCTGGATAAATGCTAAGAAACCGATCGATTTGCGAATGTTGAACCTCCCTTGCATCCCAGCGATGAATCCCATTTGGTCATGATAGATAATCCTTTTAATGTACTGTTGGATTCTATTAGGCAGGATTTTGTTGAGAATTTTGGCATCCATATTCATTAGGGAAATCGGTCTGTAATTCTCCTTTTTGGTGGGGTCTTTGCCTGGTTTGGGGATCAAGGTAATATTGGCCTCATAGAATGAGTTTGGTAGCTTTCCTTCTGTTTCTATTTTTTGAAATAGCTTTAGGAGAATAGGTATTATTTCTTCTTTGAATGTTTGGTAGAATTCCCCAGGAAAATCATCCAGGCCTTGAGTTTTGTTTTTTGAAAGGTTGTTTATCACTGTTTCAATCTCTTCATAATTAATTGGCCACTTTAAAAAATCAATTTCTTCCTGTTTCAGTCTTGGTAGTTTATAGGTTTCCAGGAAGGCCTCCATCTCTTCCAGATTGCTTAGTTTTTTGGCATATAACTGTTGATAATAGTTTCTAATAATCCTTCCAATTTCCATGGTGTTGGTTGTGACCTCTCCCTTTTCATTCATAATTTTATTAATTTGGGTCCTTTCTCTATTCTTTTGGATAAGCTTGCCAGTGGTCTGTCAATATTATTAATTCTTTCAAAGAACCAGCTTCTAGTTCTGTTGATCTGCTCTATTGTACTCCTGGTTTCTAATTCATTGATTTCTGCTCTATTTTTGGTTAACTGCTTCCCCGTGTGTGGATTAGGCCGTTCTTCTGTTGCTGTTCCAGCCTCTTGTGGTGAGAACATAAAAACTGCATTTTAGATCTTTCTATTCTTTTGAATGAGGCTTGGATGGCTATGTATTTTCCCCTTAGGACTGCCTTTGCAGTATCCCATAGGTTTTGGACTGTTGTGTTTTCATTCTCTTTGGTCTCCATAAATTGTTTAAATTGATTTTTGATTCCCTGGTTTATCGAATCATTCCTGAGCAGGATGGTTCTTAGTCTCCAAGTGTTTGAGTTTCTTCCAAATTTTTCCTTGTGGTTGAGTTCCAATTTCAGAGCGTTGTGGTCTGAGAATATGCAGGGAATAATTTCAGTCTTTTGGTGTCAGTTGAGACCTGTTTTGTGTCCCAGAACATGGTCTATTCTTGAGAATGTTCCATGGACATTGGAGTAGAATGAGTATTCTTTGGTTCTGGAGTGTAGTGTTCTATATATATCTATGAGGTCCAACTCGTCTAGTATGGCATTCAAAGCTCTTGTTTCTTTGTTGATTTTCTGCTTAGGTGATCTATCTATTGCAGATAGTGGAGTGTTGAGGTCTCTTACTATTAGTGTATTTTTATCTATATGTCTCTTTATTGTGGTTAAGAGTGGCTAGTGTATCTTGCTGCTCCCCTGTTGGGGACATATATATGTATAATTGTCATATCCACTTGTTGGATACATCCTTTACGAATAATATAGTGCCCTTCTGTGTCTCTAACTATAGTCTTTAGTTTAAAATCCAATCTGTCTGATATGAGAATTGCTACCCCAGGTTTCTTTTGAGGTCCATTGGCATGAAAGATGGTATTCCATCCCTTTACTTTCAGTCTGAATGTATCTTTAGGTTCAAAATGAGTCTCTTGTAGACAGCAAATGGATGGGTCATGTCTTTTTATCCAATCTGCAACCCTGTGGTGTTGTATGGGAGCATTTAGGCCATTTACATTGAGGCTGATTATTGAGAGATATGATTTTAATGATGCCATGTTGCCAGTAAAGTCTTTGTTTCTATAGATTGTGACTTTCTGTTCTGTATCACTCTTGGGGCCTTTTTACTTTTATAGAACCCCCCTTAATATATCTCCTGTAAGGCTGGTTTCATGGTTACAAAATTGATCAATGACTGGCGATTCTGGAAGGTCTTTATCTCTCCATCAATTCTGAATGACAGCCTTGCTGGATAAAGGATCCTTGGCTGCATGTTTTTCTCTGAAAGAGCTTTAAAAATGCCCCCCCAACCCTTTCTCTCATTCCAGGTCTGTGTAGACAGGTCTGACGTAATTCTGAATCTTTTGCCTTGGTACGTGAGAATTTCTTTGCCTTGGCCGCTTTCAATACTGTATCCTTGGATCTAATATTTGCGAAATGCACTATGACGTGACGTGGCATAGGTTTGTCGTGGTTGAGCTTGGGAGGGGTCCTCTCTGCCTCTCGGACACGAATGCTTGTTTCCTTTGCTAGATTAGGGAAGTTTTCAGGTACAATTTGTTCAAATATCTCTTCTAGACCTCTGTTTTTCTCCACCCCCTCGGGGATGCCGATGATTCTGACATTGGATCGTTTCATTGAGTCAGTAATCTCCCGTAACCTACATTCTTGTGAATGGATTTTTTTAGCCCAGATTCTATTTTAGCTTTCTCTTCTACTAACCCATCCTCCAATTTGCTGATACGTTCTTTTGCCTCATTTACCCTGGCCGTCAGAGCCTCATTTTGCCTGCATTTGGCTCATAGAATTTTTAATTTCTGCCAGATTCACTCTCATTTCAGCCCTTAGAGTCTCTATATTCTCATTAACATTTTCGTTAATACTTTTTTCAAGTCTACACATCATCTTGACCATTGTTACTCTGAATTCCATTTCTGATAATTTGGTTATATCCATATCCATTAGTTCTGTGGCAGAGGCCACAGACTCATTGTCTTTTCTTTGCTGGGGGGGATTTCTCCTCCTTGTCATTCTGATGAGGAGAGGTTGTGGGTTGACCAGAGCCCAGATTATTGACCAGGACCCATGTAGTGTGCACTTGTTTTATAGGGACTTTAGGGATGTGGGCTTCTTGATTTTTCAGCCTGACTTCTGGGGGAAGGGCCTGCCGCACTGATACTCAGGCAACCTGTTTGGGTAGAGTCTCCCTGTCCCCTGCGAGGGGAAATGGGGATGGGCACAATGTGAGCTGGTATTTCTGGGCTTTTGTTCTCTGGCGGCTTTCCCTGGCGGTTTGCTGTGCCTCTTCTGAGAGTCAGAGCATCAGTAGCCGAATCCCAGCCTCTATCTCAGAACAGAGGGATTGCGGACTGTTCTCCACTGATGTTCTGACCACTTTAACTCTGTTACTGTTGGTGCTGCTCATCCCTGCAGCGTCCCGGGATGTGCGCCCCACAGCTGGAGTCCCAGCCCTCACCTCCAGGACCAGCAAGTCACCACCAGCCACCAGCCACCCCCGTGCGCTCCGGAGTTCCGTTTCAGTGTGGTTCATGTGCACTCCAGAGCTCTGGTTTTCAGACTGGTCACGCGCGTTTCCGGCTCACGGTCTCAGTCCGCTCTCTTGCGGGTGCCAGTCCGCGAGTCCGCCCGCTCCCCCATGCAGGTGGCTACCGCTTCCTGACTCCCGAACGTGGCGGCTCCCTCCCCCTTCCGTTTATCTTCTGATATATGTGTGCGGATTCACGGCTCCCTGCTTCATACCTCAATACTCAGTGCTGGAGGTGTTCATTTGTAGAGACCCAGATGTATCTTACTGCGTCTCAGGCTGATTCCGTGGGTGTTAAGGATGGTCTGGTACCTATCCAGCTCAACTCAGGGTATCAGCTGAAAAAGTGGACCCCTACTCCTCTGCCATCTTAACTCCTTTCCACAACTAGCTTTTTATTTTTCTTTATTTTTTATTTTTTTTAAAGATTTTATTTATTTATTCGACAGAGATAGAGACAGCCAGCGAGAGAGGGAACACAAGCAGGGGGAGTGGCAGAGGAAGAAGCAGGCTCATAACTGAGGAGCCTGATGTGGGGCTCGATCCCACAACGCCGGGATCACGCCCTGAGCCGAAGGCAAACGCTTAACCGCTGTGCCACCCAGGCGCCCCTAGCTTTTTAAATTAATTAAAAAGCTGTTTGTTACCCAAGCTGTTTTGATAAGCATACTTAGCTTATAGGAAATTCTGTGACATTTGTCCTCACTATGGTGTGTTGAGTTTAATGTCTCTGCCAGTTTTCTCTAATTATTCTCAGTAAATACCAGAATCAAACTGAAGGAGTCTTTCAGATTTCAGTGTGTATGTTTGTGTGTGTGTGTATGTGTAGAAGGGAAGGAGGAAGTGGGAATTAGGGAGAGGGAAGAGGGAGGGAAGTATTTCTTTTGTTCTTACCCTCTCCCTATAGCTGCTTCCCTGCTTGTAACGATTTCTCTCCCTTGCAAGCTTAGAGCAAAAATGAATATTATGTGTAGCCCAAGTATCTGATGCCTGGATGAGCCCTACAGCTTAATAGAGGGTCTAATTACTCACCTTCTCCAAACAAGAATCACCTTGCTTTGCATGTTGTGCTGCACATTAGTCATTTTGGTTCTAACCTGTTCTCTCTTGTTGAGTTCCTACCCATAGTTTTAGTTCTGCCTTGGGCCTCTGCATGCTCTGTTCAAGCACTTGTTTTAATAATACAATGATAAATATGCAGACTCTGGAGCCAGATGGGCTAATTTCAAATCCTGGCTTGACACTTATCAGCTGTAGGATCTTAGACATTTCAATCTTTCTGTATTTCAGTCTCCTCACCTGTAAAATGGATATAAAACTAATAGCTACCTCATTGGGTTGTGGAGATTATGTAGTAAGTGGGTTGTCCAGTATCCTCAGATTTATTTTCTGTTTTTGTGCATGCATGTTCCAGATGAAATGTCACTTCCAAGCCAGCACCTGGTGTCTTTGTTGTCAACTGCTCTTGCCTGTCAGAACCTGCATTATTTGTGTTATTCAAGACCCAAAAGTACTTGGTAATTTTTTGTCCCTTGTTCCCCTCTTCCCCCAGCCTTTAACCAATGACTGACACTTTTAGGTTATCTTCATCATCTTGCCCCCTAGCCATCAGACACACCTGGGTGATATGTAATTAACTGAGATATGTTTTACACCAGAGGTCTCATGGGGTTGAGCTATTCTCCAACATGTCTTACACCTTTGCTTGGCCTCCTTCACATACTGTTCCCACTTCACCACTCCTACTTCTCCTAAAAGCTCTCTTATTAAATCACTTTCACACAATTCCTGGCCCCAGGGTCTGGTCTAGAGGAGGCCAGCAGAAAGCAGTTTATTTGACTTACTACCTATATATAAAGTGCTTTGTACATAGTATGTCATATAAATGTTGGCTGTTATTATTCATGCTCTTACTATGTTGGTCCAAGGCAAGATGGTTTGGTGAAGGTCTCCTTTTCCTCACTGCCTCATCCTCAGAATATATATTTCATTATATTTAGTAATTTACAACACTGTGGCTAATACAAGGCTGTTGTGTACCAGCTTTACAGAAGGTTTGGCAATAACAATATAGGACAAGAAAACTTAAAACTGAATGATGAATACAACTCTACAAATGAACGGAGTCTGTCTGGCCTTGCTTCCCTCATTTTGGTCTATGCTTCTCTCCGATCCTGAGTGGGGATAAGCTTTTATTAGTCTTTGTGTTGTAAATCCCCATCGTCTTCAGAAGACTCTTATCTGCACCCTACAGGAACTCTCTAAAATGTGACTTCGTATGTGATCCTTTTCTCTGAGTGACTGAGGGTAAATAATACACCAGGCTTTACATCCAATAGCACCTCAGACACTAATTTCATAGAGTCTTATAATATGTGGGAGAAGAAAAAGATAATTTTTAATAGAAAGAATACTTTTGAATTCTAAGACCGCAAGCATTAAAAGGGTTTGGTCAGCCAAAATATTATTTTGCAAGTCAACATTTTAATGTTCTTTTTGAAAGAGATGGGACAGTTTGCCTTAAACAACTGAGACATTGAATGTCAAATTTGAACCCATATGCTGGGGTGTAAGTGTTCAAATAGCTGTATTGTGTAAAATTCTATAAAACCTGTATTGCCATGAAAATGTTATTATAGCTGGAATTATAGGTAGGCTATTGTGATTTTGTCTCTAACCATAAAAAAAGTAAAGCACTGGAATTCACAACCCAACGGTATCTGAAGAGGCAGAAGCAGAAATAAATGAGGCATTTCAGTTACTATAAAATAAGACTCTGGGTCTCCCCCGATCCCATTTTTCAGTTATAAATTAAAATAATAGTATTGTTTTTCAAATAGACTCTTGCACTTAGAAAAGATTTCAACTTAGACAAAATCTGAATGCTGATGAATAATATTTAGCTTAGGGTTTGAAGCATGTGGTATGAAAGAATTATGTCAAAGTTTTGAGCTTTGGAGTATCTGAGGATATTCTGGAATTCCCTATTCACAGCACTGTAAATTTAGAGGGAGAACAAAACTATATTATACTGATATTTCATTCAGGACTAATCTCCACCATAAATTTACCAAACTATAAGTGATATTTACTGTTCACAGTTGTAATGTTCAGGGACAAGATTTGATGTAGTATATTAGATTTTATTGTTGCTATAACAAATTACTACAAATTTAGAGGTGTAAAACAACATATATTTATTATCTCACAGTTTCAGTGGCTTAGGACTTCATTCACAAACTAGCTAGATCCTTTGCTCAGGGTTTCACAAGATTGCAACCAAAGGGCCAGCCGGGTTGATTTCTTTCTGGAGCTCAGGGTCGTCTTTCAAGCTCTTGTGATTTTTGACAGAATTCAGGTCAATGAGGTTGTAGGACTGAGATTTTTTTTTCTTTTTCTTTTTGCTGGCAATTAACCAGTTCCTAGAGGCCTCTCACAGTCCTTGACTCTTGGCCCTCTTACAGTATGGCCGCATACTTCTTCGAGGTCAAAAGGAGCATCTCTCCCTCCAGTCTGAAGGACAGTCTTACATAATGTAATACACAGGAGTGACTATGCCATCACTTTTGCCATATAATGTAACCTAATCAAGAGAGTGATTATCTTACTACCTTTACCATATTCTGTTGACTAAGAAGCAAGCCATAGTGTCCTCTGCACTGAAGGAATTATGTAAAGGTGTGCATGCCTCACTGAAGGTCATGTTAGGGAAAGTCCATTGTACTTAATATATCCAAAATTACGTACTTAGATTATATATCATATTAAAGCTGCCTAGTTTTTTTCATTTCATTTCATAAAATGGTTAATTGAAATATAACTAAGGAAATACTAAGTGACATGAGTCACTGAGACCATTGGTGGTCTTGAATTAAGATTTCTTTAGCTTGAATTTTTTTTTTAATTTTTAAAAATTTAAAAATTTTAATTATTTTTAAAATGCAGGTATAGTTAACTTATAGTGTTAAAGTAGTTTCAGGTGTACAATATAATGATACAACATTTCTATACATTACTCACTGCTCATCACGGTAAGTGTACACTTAATCCCCTTCACCAATTTCACCCATGACTCCACCCACACCCTCTGGCTACCACCAGTTTATATTTAAGGATCTCTTTTGGTTTGTCTCTTTTTTTCTTTCTTTGTTTGTTTTGTTTCTTAAATTCCATATATGAGTGAAATCATATGGTATTTGTCTTTCTCTGACTCATTTCACTTAACATTATACTTTCTAGATGCATCCTTATGGCTGCAAATGGTGAGATTTCATTCTTTTTTATGGATGAATAATATTCATATATATGTATGTATATATATGTGTATATACACCACATCTTCTTTATCCTTTCATCTATCAATGGACACTTGGGTTGCTTCCATATTTTGGCTATTGTAAATAATGCTACAATAAACATAGGGGTGTCCATATACTTTTGAATTAGTGTTTTCATTTTCTTTGGGTAAATACCCAGTAGTGAAATTACTGGGTCATATGGAAGTTCTATTTTCAATTTTTTGAGGAACGTCCATACTGTTTTCCACAGTGGTTGTACCAATTTGCATTCCCACCAACAGTGCATGAGGCTTTCTTTTCCTCCACATCTTCGTCGACGCTTTTTATTTATTGTGTTGATTTTAGTAATTCTGTCAGGTATGAAATGATATCTCACTGTGGTTTTGATTTGCATTTCCTTGATAATTAGTGATGTTGAGTATCTTTTCTTATGTCTGTTGGCCATCTATAGATCTTTGGAGAAAGGTCTATTCAGATCCTCTGCCCATTTTAATTGGATTTTTTTTTTCTATTGAGTTGTTTAAGTTCTCTATATACTTTGGATACTAACTCCGTATCAAATATATCATTTGCAAATATCTTGTCCCATTCAGTAGGTTTTTTTGTTTTGTGGATGGTTTTCTTTGCTGTGCAAAATGTTTTTACTTTGGTGTAGTCTCAACAGTTTAATTTTGTTTTTGTTTCCCTTGCCTTAGGAGACATGTCTAGGAAAATGTTTCTATAGCTGATGTCAAAAAAATTACTGCCTGTATTTTCTTCTAGGAATTTCATGGTTTCAGGTCTTATGTTTAGGTCTTTAATCCATTTTGAGTTTATTTTTGGGTATGGTATAGAAAAGTGGTCCAGTTTCATTCTTTCGTATGTAACTGCTCAGTTTTCCCAGCACGATTTGTTAAAGAGGCTTATTTATTTATTTATTTATTTATTTATTTATTTTTAAGGATTTTATTTATTTGAGAGAGAGAGAAAGAGCAAGCATGAGCAAGGAGAGTGGCAGAGGCAGATGGAGAAGCAGACTCCCCACCGAGCAGGAAGCCTGACATGGGGCTTAATCCTAGGTCCCTAAGGAAAAAGTTTAATGGGCTGAGCCCCCCCATGACCTGAGACTGTCTTTTTCTTATTGTATAGTCTTATTGTATAGCCTCCTTTGTCATAGAAGTGTGGGTTTATTTCTGGGCTCTCTCTTCTGTTCCATTGAGCTATGTGACTATTTTTTTTCTTTAGCTTGAATTTGTACTCTAAGTCTGTAAAGTAAATAGGAAGCATATGTTTATGTTACCTTCATGACCATAATGACATTTGTATTATCTTTTAGTTAGTGCTTGTTGGTCAGCTCAGAGCTCCAGAATATTTGATGAATTATAGGAATAGAAAATTTTCATAGAGAATTAGATCTGGAAATAAGAAAATGAGCCTCCAAGAACAAGAGACAAACAGCAAGCAGTTAGAAGATGTAATAGAAGAAAATCCTCATTTATAATATTGATAAAATATGAAATACCTAGGCATGAAATTAACAAAAATTTGCAAAGTCTATGTGAAAAAATTAAAATATTACTGAAGAACAAATTAAAATATTACTGAAGAACACAAAAAAGACTTAGACAAATGTTAAGGACTGCCATACTCTTGGAAGACGATATTATAAAGCTGACATCTCCGTAAGTTAATCAATTAATTTAAGCTGAAGTACTAGTAGTAAGGTATTTTTGTTTTAACTAGACAAGTTGACTCTAAATTTCATATGGAAAAATGATCAAGGAACTATAGCCTGGAAAATTCTAACAAAAAAGAAGAAAGAGAGAGATTTGGGAAGGATTTGCTGGCCACATATTAGTATGTATGTGCCACAGTAAAGCTACATTAATTAAAAATGTGGCACTGGCATATGAACAGAAGGGATGGAAAATTAAGAAATAGAGTTGAATGTATATGGGATTTTAATATAAAAGTGGTATTTCAAATCAATGGTGGAAAGATATTTTATTCAATAAATTGTTAAGAGACAACTGGTTAGTTTCTTCAAAGAAACCCCAAAATAAATCCAGATGGGTGGAAGGCATAAATATTAAAATGTGAAAACGTGATAGTATCAGAGGACTAACGGGAGATGGTTTCATAACCTTGGCATTTGGACGGTCTTTCTACAAATGACACAAACCTCCTGAAATTCATTAAAATGATTTAATTCAACTTTATGGAAATTAAAAAAACCTAAAGGCATCATAAGCATAGAAAAATGATAAAACTGGAAAAATTTGAAATATACAAAATTACTTAATTTTTAAATATGTAAGATATCCTATAAATCAATAAGGAAAAACACTGTAGGCTAACAGAAAATGAGAAAAATTCACAAAAAAGGAAATGAAAATGACTCAAACAGGGGCACCTGCATGGCTCAGCCAGTTAAATGTCTGCCTTTGGCTCAGGTCACGATCTCGGGGTTCTGGGATTGAGCCCCTTGGTGGACTCCCTGCTCAGCAGGGAGCCTGCTTCTCCCTCTGTCACTCCCCCTGCTTGTGCTCGCTCTCTCTCTCCCTCTCTGTCAGGTAAATAAATAAAATCTTTAAAAAAAAGAAAGAAAATAACTCAAACAGATGAAAATACTTCACTAATGATAAGAGAAAGACAAATATAAAACCATAATAATATACCACTATCTTGGCAAAGAAAAGTTTGATAATACACAGTTAGCAGGACATAAGGAAACTTACTCTATTACATGACTGGTGGGAATGTAAATTGATACAAACTGCCTGGAGGATAACTTAGCAATATCTAGCAATATAAGAAATTCATGCAGGGGCAGCTGGGTGGATCAGTTGGTTAAGCATCTGACTTCAGCTCAGGTCATGATCTCAGGGTCCTGGGTTTGAGGTCATCAAGGAGCCTGCTTGTCCCTCTCCCTCTCTGTCTGGCCCTATCCCCTGTTATGCTCGCTCACTCTCTCTCTCTCAAATAAATAAAGTAGTTTTAAAAAATTCATGCAGCCTTTGATCTTGCTATATATTTTCTACTGTATTGAGCCTACTTATACATGAGCATGATGAATATGTACAAAGATATTCATGACAGTACTGTTTATAATAGAAACATTTGGAAAGATGCAAATGCCCTTTAATAGAGTATTGATTAAATACACTATGGTTTGTGAGAATAATAAGAGCTTTTTTGAATGTTTATTGTGTGTCAAGTACTACAGTAAGCACTTTAATTTATAATTTAATTTAACTCACAACAAATACATGAGGAAGGACTCATTATTATTCTCTTTTTACAAAAGGGAAAGAGGATGCACAGAAAGGACAACTAATTTATTCCTGATAAGTAGTGGGGCTGGGACTCAAACTTATGCTTTAGAGTAGACATATTCTTACTTGGGTACAGGTTCTCCCATACAAGTGAAATTCTAGGAAGGAGTGAAAAAGGAAGTCAAGGAAGCCACTCTATGCACTGTAGTGATGATCTAGATTGTCTAGAAATACACATATATATGTATTTCTTTCTTCTTTTTTTTTTTTTTTAAAGATTTTATTTATTTATTCGACAGAGATAGAGACAGCCAGCGAGAGAGGGAACACAAGCAGGGGGAGTGGGAGAGGAAGAAGCAGGCTCATAGCGAGGAACCTGATGTGGGGCTCGATCCCAGAACGCCAGGATCACGCCCTGAGCCGAAGGCAGATGCTTAACCGCTGTGCCACCCAGGCGCCCCCATATATATGTATTTCTAAGATACATATTTTATGAGAAAACTGCAAGGAATAGAATGGTGTAGCATATCATCTTTGTGGAAAAAAGAATATATTGATAAATGTGTATCAATACATGGTCTATCTTCATAGACACACACATGAAATTAGCACTAATGTTTGCATCAGGGGAGAGGAATTGAGTGTCTTGGTGAACAGAAGAAGGAAGAAGATTTATTTGTGTTTATTGTTTTGTGCATTTTCAGTTTTGTGCCATGTACATATGCTCTTTATTAAAGAAAAAGAAATTAAATAACAATAACAAAAGCAGTAAGCATAGGGAAGAGTAATTCAGAGGCCTGGTTTATACAGTATGTTTTTGCAAGTGTCATACTTCCATTTGTAAGGAGTTCATGTTATAAAAATTTAACATGCACCATAAATAAATGAGAAGATGAGTTCCAAAAACTGAGAAAAGATATTTATTTGTAACATGTAGAACAAACGAAGGATTATTAGCTACACATCAGTAAGGAAAAAGGCAAACAGTAAGGAAAAAGGCAAACAAACTAATAGAAAAAATGAGCAAAGATATGAACAGGTAAAAAATAGAAGAGGGAGTTTAGGCTAATGAACACGTAAAAAGATGATCAACCACACTAGAATTATGGGAAGGCAAATTAAAATGAACTATTTCATTTCATACCCCAATATTTGAAAGTTTGGTGGTAAGAAGTATCAACACAGATGGATAACAATAGCAGGAATGGCTGGTGGAGTACAAATTGGTACAATCATTTTGGGGAATAATGTGATAATGCCTAGGAGAGTGGAAGTTACCCCTGAAGGCCCTGTGACTCAACAGACCCAGTCACTCAGGGAGACATGTACAAGTATGTTCACAGTGTTTTTTTTAAATAAGAGTTTGTTGGATATATCGGGTAATGTAATTCTCAAATATATCTTAGAATTTCCTTTTTTAAAAAATATATTTATTTATTTAAGAGAGAGAGAAAGAGTGAGGGCAAGCAGGGGGATGGGCAAAGGGAGAGGGAGAGAAACAGACTCCCCAGGACCCTGAGATCATGACCTGAACTGAAATGAAAAGTCAGACACTTAACCAACTGAGCCACCCAGGTGTCCCTACCTTAGGATTTCTAAAGAACTTGGCAGTTGATATGCATGGCATCTATGGAACTGGCTTTGCTACCATGTTTTTACATTTTTAGTGGTTCCCCTAACATTTGCAATATACATTTACAACAAATTACATTGTACCATTTCACAGGTAATGCAGGCACTTTATGTTAATAACCAAGTATGATGGTAAATTTTATGTGTCAAATTGGCCAAAGGGTGCCCAGATTAAACATATTTTTTCTAGGTGTGTGTCTGTGAGGGTGTTTCTAGATGAGATTAACATTTGAATTAGTAGACTCAATAAAGTAATTGCCCTCCCCAATATGAGTGAGCATCATCCAATCTGGTGAGGGCCTGAATAGAACAAAAGATAGTAGAAGGAGGAATTCACCTCCCCTCCATCCTTCCTCACTGATTGAGCTAAGACATCTCATGTCATTTTTTTTTTAAAGATTTTATTTATTTATTTGAGAGAGAGAGCACAAGCAGAGGGAGTGGTAGAGGAAGAGGGAGAAGCAGATGTCCCACTAAGCAGGGAGCCTGACGTGGGGCTGGATCTCAAGATTCTGGGATTAGAACCTGAACCAAAGGCAGATGCTTAACTGACTGAGCCACCCAGGCACCACTCATGTCATCTTTTACTGCCCTCAGTTGGGATTTACACAATTGGCTCCCTTTGTTCCCAGGCCTTAAGAACTTAAACTGAACTACATCATAGCCTTTCCTAGATCTTTAGCTTGCAGAGGGCAGATACTGGGATTTCATAACTTCCATAACTGTGTGAGCCAATTCCTCACTGTGTGTGTGTGTGTGTGTGTGTGTGTCCTATTGGTTCTGTTTCTCTGGAGAACTTTAATACCCCAAGTATTCCTGATTTTCTCCCGCCCATCCCTTGTATCATTGCTATCATTATTTCACTTATACATAAGCAATAATCACTGAATACATTGTTGCTAATATTATTTTGAACAAATTGTTATCTGTTAGGTTCACTAAGAATAAGAAAAACAAAATTCATTCATTCACTTATTCTTTCTCTAGTACTCTTCCTTTCTTTATGTAGATCTGTCTGACCTGTATAATTTTCCTTCTCTCTGAAGAACTTCTTTTAACATTTCTTGCAAAGCAGATCTACTAACAACATATTCCCTCAATTTTTATTTTTCTGAGAAAGTATTTTGCCTTCACTTTTGAAGAATAATTTCGCAGAGTATAGAATTCTATTTTGCTGTTTTTTTTTCCTCTTAACACTTGAAATATTTCACGCCACTTTCTTCTTGCTTGCATGGTTTCTAGAGAAGTCACATGTAATTCTTATCTGTGTTCCTCTCTATAGGTAAAGAGTTTTATCTGTTGGCTTCTTTCAAGATTTTTTATTTTCTAAAAAAATTGAGATATAAGTGACATACAGCAAGATTTTTTCTCTCTGTTTGATATTCTGTGGTTTGAATATGATATACCCAGGTGTGATTTTTGTTCATTCATTTGTTTGTTGTTTGTTTGCTTATTCTTTGGGGCATTTATCTTGGCCCATGTTCTTTGAGCTTCCTGGAGCTATGATTGGGTGTCACACATTAGTTTGGGGAAATTCTCAGTCATCATTGCTTCAGATATTGCTTTTGTTCTTTTCTGTATTTGTTGTCCTTCCATTATTCCCATTATACATATGTTGCACATTTTGTAGTTGTCCCCCAGTTTTCGGATGTTCTTTTTTTTTTTTAAGCCTTTTTATCTTTGCTTTTCAGTTTCTATTGACATAGCTTCAAGCTCAGAAATTCTTTCCTCAGCTGTGTCTAGTCTATTAATGAGCCCATCAAAGGCATTCTTCACTTTTGTTATAGTGTCTTTGATTTCTAACATTTCTTTTTGGATACTTTCCAAAGTAAAGTAACTCCTATTTCAATCTAGGAACACAAAAGGAGGTCTCCTTGTATGTTTTTAAAGTATGGAGACAAAAATCAAACAGCCTCAGGATGCCTGGGTGGCTCAGTCAGTTAAGGGTCTGCCTTGGGCTCAGGTCATGATCCCAGAGTCCTGGGATCGAGTCCCGCGTCAGGCTCCTTGCTTGGCAGGGAGGCTGCTACTCCCTCTGCCTGTGGCTCTCCCTGCTTGTGTGTGCACTCTCTCACACAAATAAATAAATAAATAAAATCTTTAAAAAAAAATCAAACAGGCTCAACAAAAAATTGTCACATTCCCTGGGAAATGCTGATGGAAAGCAAATCAAACTCAGACTCCTCTAGAACAAATAAAAGTAGTGTTTTGTTTTTCCATTTTATCCTCAATCAACTAATCACTAAAAGAGAAGCATTGGTGGCATTTTTCAACTAAAATGGTAGCTAGTGTCATTGTGATACTTGATACTTTCTTAGAATTTCTATCTCTCTGTTTACATTATCCATCTGTTCTTGCATATTGTTTATTTTTTCTATTATACCTCTTAGCATATTCATCATAGTTGTTTTAAATTCATAGTCTGATAATTCCAACATTCCTGCCATATCTGAATATGGTTCTGATTCATTCTCTTCAGATCTGGATCTGGTCATTCTCTTCAAACTGTATTTTTTCCTTTTATTATGCTTGTAATTTTTTGTTCAGAGTTGGACATGATATACTGGTTAAAAGGAAGTCCTGTAAATAGGCCTTTAGGGGTGTGGTGGTAAGGTATGGGGGAGGGGAAGTGTTCTATAATCCCATGATTAGGTCTCAGTCATTTAGTGAGCCTGCATCCCTGCTCTGTCAACTTCACAAGTGCCTCTCAGCTTTCCCCCCTGCCTTAGGTGGGACAGGATGGCTAGAGGGGCTGGAGTTGTGGTTGAGTGGGAGAAGGCTCTAATCTCTTTCCCCAAGTACATTAGGCTATGATAAAACCCCAATAGTTTAGGGTCTGGTAAAATAATTTCTCCTGAGGGCACGTCTTGTTAAGAAGAACAGTATGCTCTGGTAATTTCAAAATGGTTACTTTTCTCCTCCCTCTGCAAGAAGCGTAAGAGGGTTTTCTTCTAATCTTCACTGTGAGAACTTGGTAAAAGTTCTAAAGCTAAAGCTTACAAAAGTGTGGGGTCTCCTAAAATGGTTCCCTCTGAGTCTTAACTCTTGGACTTGTTCACACTGTGTCTCCAGTTATTCAATTACGAGCTCAGGTTTTTCTGCCTTGGCACTGGTTCCCATTGGTGGTTTCTACTTGTGGATTTCTGCTCTGATAAGTTGGGATTCTCTGTAATTTTTTCTCTAAATTTGGGACCAGCACTTTGCCCTGTGACCTCACTTCTTTGATGGACCTAAGAAAAGTTACTGATTTTCAGCTTTTTACCTGTAGTTAGAATGGACTGCCAATTTCCGAGCTCCTTACATGCCTGACTGGAAACTGGATGTCTGTTCAATGGCCATTGCTTTAATATTGAAAAATTTGAAACATCCTAAATATCTGTCATTAGGAGAAGGAATAATTAAATTGTGGTATATTTATATAATGGGATACTCTAATGCAGTTAAATGAATGTATTGATTTATATGATTTAAAGTGGCAGTATCACAAAAATAGAGTAAAATAAAGAAGATGCAGAATAATATACAGAAAATAATCCTACATATTGTTTATGGAGACGTTTGTGTGTATTAAAAGTAAAATAATGTAACAGAAAGGTACATATCATCAAGATAGTGATTCCTTCTGGAGATATAAGAAGTAATTGAATCAGTGAGGGATAAAACAGAGACTTCATCTGTGTGTAACATTTTATTTCCAAAAAGAACAAAAGATTTAAAGCAAATACAGCAAAGTCTTAACACACGTTAATTATGTGTGCCTTTAGGAAAGCTAGCTAAGCTCCAAGTGCTTTAATTTTCTTTTTTTTTGACATAGTGACAGTAGTAATACTTATCTGGTAGTTGTTTTGAGGGTTAAATTAGATTATCTATGTTTCTAATACAGTAAACATTTTTATAATACAAATGTAAAGAAAAGGTAATATAAAAAAAGAAATATTTTAAGAATTTGAATTAACTTAAAAATGACAGTATGTGGGTTATGATTGTAACAAGTTCTACCATATTCAGCTTAAATTAAAACAAATATATCTGGTAGCAATCCTTATTCTAGCTGCCATTGTATTTGGAAAATGCCACCAATGCTATCCTTTTAGTTATTAACAGATCAAGGATAAAATGGAAGAACAAAGTATTAGTTTTATTTGTTCTAGAGGTGTCAGAGTCTGATTTGGTTTCCATCAGCATTTCCCAGGGAATGTAACTGTTTGATTTTTGTTGAGCCTGTTTGATTTTTGTCTCCATACTTTAATAACTCACAAGGAGACCTCCTTTTGTGTCTCTAGAAATACAATTTTTTTCAAGCTCCTAGTGGAATTTAGTACTGTTTCTATTCATTAACAAAATACCAGGAAGCTGCAGGAGAGCCTTCAATGGGGACAATAGAGGAAACCAGAATGCTCTTTGAATGCTGCTTGTATGTCTTCTCTTCTGATTCTTTGTCCTCTAGTGTGGGTGGTGCCTCTGATCTGATTGACACTTTAGTCCAGGTTTTCTAAATTGCTAGAGTCTTTATGGTGTATTGGATTGCTGTTACTTTGCTTAAGATTGCTTTGGAAAGTACAGTGCTTTTGAATAACTTGGAAAATACCTTCTGTTTAGGAAAATGCTCATTTTGTGCTCTAGTTGTCAGTAGGCTGAGATTATTAAAAAAGATAAAGAAGATGAAGTCCTCTGGGCATCATCTTTCTAGCTTTAAGTGAAAAGAAATCTACATAGCCATATGAGCTAGGAAAGCCACAGTTTGAAGCCTGAAAATTCTTTTGTGAAATAGCATGTTTTTGAGACACATGCTTTGTGGCTAAAAGGTTTCTGTAACTATGTAATGTAAAAGTAGGTCTTTTTGACCCAAACCGAGGGAAGAAACTGTTGAAGTGTGATTTCCTTTGTGAACTCAATGCCTGTAGCAAAATAAGAACAAGGATATTTTAGCAATTCTGGTGGAGGCTTTAGGATGAATCAGAACATGACCCTATCTAGGTCAGATATTGTGTATGACTAAGTGAAAAAGCCTAGGGAGTCCCAGGTTTACTTTGAAGAACACATAGACAAGCACGTATACTTCCATGGTGTATACGTGCCAATATGCACGCAAAAATGTACTCCATCTCATTTATCTGGCATTGCTGAGGAATGAAGTTCTCTCTATACAAATGAAACTTACTCAATGAAATAGAATAGTTTAATATTTAATATGAATCTGCCTTCTTTAATAAGTATACCAAACACATTTTAACGTTTTCTTGATGATTCATCCATCACTATTAATAATTAAATATGATGTTTTTATTTCTCTGAAATGCTTTGCTTTTATTCCTTCCCCCATCTCTGTTACTAAAGTAGTACTCATTACAGAAAATTAGAAATACCAAGAGGAAAACATTTGTTACACTTATCCAGAGATAATCAATGCTATCTCTGTGTATTTTCAAATGCAGTCATATGTACATACATTCTTAAACAAATAGAAACATTCAGTAATATCTTTTGTGATCTGCTTTTCTCATAGGATTTATCATGTATATTTCTTTTTGTATCAATAGACTGTACCATTATAAAGGACTACATGATATTCCATTGTATGGACATATTATATTTTATTTCAACAATGCCATACTGTTAGATTATGTTCAACATTTTTTTTTTAATAATGATTTTTTATTATATTATGTTAGTCACCATACAGTACATCCCCGGTTTTCGATGTAAGGCTCGATGATTCATTATCAACATTTTTATAATACAAACAACACTGTGTTTAATGTGCATGAGTATGTTGATATGTATATGTGTATAAATATGTTCCTTTATATGCATCCTTGATTGTTTCCTTATAATAAATTATTAGATATGGAATTTACATCTCAAGAAACATATATGTTTTTGAAGATTATGATGTGTTTGGTCAGTCAGGGCTAATATTTATTCATATTTTTAAAAAAGATTTTATTTATTTATTTGACAGAGAGAGAGAGCCAGTGAGAGAGACAACACAAGCAGAGGGAGTGGGAGAGGAAGATGCAGGCTCCCAGAGGAGCCTGACACGGGGCTGGATCTTAGGACCCTGGGATCACGCCCTGAGCTGAAGGCAGATGCTTAACAACTGAGCCACCCAGGTGCCCCTTATTCATATTTCTTGGTGTGGCTATACAGCTAGTCTAGGGCTGGTGTCCACCCTGATTGCTCGGTATCTGTCCTGCACTGGTGATTAAATATCTTGAAATATTTATTTTTGCAAACCATCCATAGGAAAGTAATATGAATGTGCATTCCCACTTAGATTTACATTTTGGAGAGAGGTGAAAGGATCTCCTTTAAAGTTTTGTTTTCATTCTCATGTAAAAATAAACACTTGACACTCAGAAAATATTTGAACATAGAAATTTGGGGGCTAAAAACCAGGTTTTTTTTTCATGAATTAACATATACAGTACTTAAAGGATTTAAGCAGACACTTCACTAAAGTTATATGAATGGCAACTAAAGACATGAGAAGGTGTTCCACAGCATTAGTCATTTGGGAAATGGAAATTAAATCCAAAATGAGAGAGTTCCACACACCTATTGTAATGGACAAAAAAATAAAAAAACCAAAAAAACCCAAAAAAACCCACATAAGTTCCAAGTGTTGATAAGAATGCAGAACAGCTAGAACTGTCACACATTGCTGGTAGGAATGCAAAAATGGTATAGCCACTTGGAAAACTGTTCCTTTAACATCAAACACATACTTACCAGATGACCCAGCAATTCTACTTCTAAGTACTCAGAAAAATGGAAAACTTCTGTCTACCCAAAAACATACACAAATATTTACAGTGTCTTTATCCATAATTGCCAAAAACTTGAGCCAACTCAAATATCCTCCACTGATGAATGCATAAAAATGTGTGGTATGTCTATGCAGTGGAATAGCACTCAGAAATTTAAAAAATGAATATGAATATTGATACATGTAGGAATATGAATTAATCTGAAATTCCTTAAGACTCAATTGGCCACATAAAATATGATTCTACATATTTTACAGAAAAGGAAAATTTATAGGGATAGAAAACATTTCAGTGGTTTCCAGGGGCTGGGGCTGGAGTGAGACTTTATTTATTTATTTTATTTTATTTTTAAAAATAGTTTATTTATTTGATAGAGAAAGAGAGAGAGGGAGGGAGGGAGAGTCCACACAAGCAGATGGAGTGGCAGGAAGAAGGAGGAGGGGGAGAAGCAAGATCCTCGATGAGCAGATAGCCTGCCCTGGTCCTCCATTCCAGGGCCCTGGGATCCTGACCTGAGCTGAAGGCACATGCTTAACAGACTGAGCCTCCCTCCACCCCCCACCAAAGAGACTTTAAAGTTGTATCATGAGGGAATTTTTAGGGTGAGGGAACTGATAAATAGTGGTGTAGCTATATGACTGTATGCATTTATCAATACACATAGAAATGTCCACCAAAAAGATTTAATTTCACTGTAGGGAAATTTAAAAAGTGAATACAAATTTATATTTAAATTTTAAATTAAAAAATTTTAAATTCTATTTTTATAGGAAAAAGAAAATACCATGCTGAAGCATCTGTAGTGGCCATAAGAATGTGTACTGCATACTTCCAAACAAATGGGAGCATGACTGACCAAAGGGCCCAGCTTCTGTGCTTGAAATCTTTTGCTGCAATTTGCCAATGACTAAGCATGACAAGGATAACGAGGCAAGTCCATTCTGAAGGGTCATGGGATTCCTGGGTGGCCTTTTTGAACCTCCTGTAGACTATACTGTAGAGTAGGACACTTCCACCCAACTTTCCTTTCCTCCTCTACTCAAGTCAGTCTTGCATGGTGGTTATGGCTTTCCCAGGCTGCTAGCTTCCTACTCAGTTGCTCTCACACAGGCATTTCTCTGAGTAAAATCTTTGTGCGTTTAATCTTGTCTTGGCAGCTTCTTCTTGTAGGACCTGAACTAACACAGCTACTTTTGTACTCTGTAGTTCGATCACCACAGAGATAAAATGCATACTCACATTTAAAGAATATTTTACCTAATCATTTGTTTCATGAAAATATTTATCGAAGTACAATATACAAAAAGGGAAATATACAAAATGGAAGTTTATAGCTCAATGTGAAAATATCACCCAGGTGAAGAATAAGAACATTTGCAGTCACTCAGAAGCATTTCCTCTTCCAACTTACACTGTCAGTCAGTGACTAATTGCCTCTCAAAGTAATCAGTGGCCTGAATTTTTAACACTATAGATCTGTTTGCCTATTTATGAATTTTATGTAAGTGGCATCACTCAGCAGATACTTTTATTTTGGTCTGGCATCTTTTAATTACCATTATGTTTGTGAGAATTATTCATGATGATATATTTAGCAATAATTTATTCCTTTTCATTGTTGTGGAAGATTCCACTAAATGAGTATACCACAATTTATTTATCAATTCTACTATTGATGGACATTAGTTTTTGTTTTTGTTTTTGTTTTCTTTAGTGCTCTTACAAATAATGCTGCAATGAACATACTTGAACATGTGTATACATCGCCAGTATATTACTAGGAGTAGAATTGCGAGATCATAGGTTATATATGTGGTCAGAGTAAGAAGATATTACCAATTTTTCAAAGTGGTTACACTCCCACTAGTCATGTGTAAGCATTCTGTTTCCTCTTCATCCTTATCATTATCAATATAAAATTGGTAAGGATGTAATAGTAAAGGGAAATTACAGGCTAATTTCTCTCATAGATAAAGATGCAATAAATTTTAAATACATTTTTAGCAAATAAAATTAAGAACCTAAAAAAGATAATATATTACAACTTAATTTGGTTTATTCCAGGAATGTAAGAATGTGAGTTTAACATTTGAAATATCAACTGATGTAATTCTCTGTAATAACAGAATAAAAGAAAAAAAAAGTAGCTAACTAAATGGAAGGAAAAATGCATTTGATAAAATTTAACACCTGAGTATGGTAAAAACCAAACCAAAACCAAAAACCAAACTGTCAGCAAATTGAAAAGGGAGCTTCCTTAATTTAATAAAAATTATCAGTAAAAAACCTGTGGCAAACATTATTTGTAATGGTAAAACATTGAAGGCTTTGCTCTAACATAAGGAAAGAGACAAGGAGATGTTCTTTATCACCACTTTCACTTAATTTTTTTTTTAATGTGAGGGTCCCAGCCAGGGCAATAAGACAAGAAAAAAATGATGTAAGTATTGGGAAAGATGAAATAAAATAAGCATTATGTACAGATGACATGATTAGGTTCAAATAAAGCACAAAGACTACAGGTAAATTTTAGAATTAATGAGTGAATTTACCTAAGTTGTTGGATACAAACAGTATATAAAAATAAATTTTGTTTCTACATACCAGCAACAAAACTGTTGGAAAATGAAATTTTAAGAAGATACAATTGAATACAGCATCAGAAAAGGCTACAGTGGTGCTTATATAGAATGGCCGTAGACTACTATGCTTTTGGCATCTGCTTATCAGACTTTTGATAGTTTTCCTATCTGTTACTCATTGGGCTATTAGATGCCATTTGGTTGCTATCACTATGTATGCCTCTAACTGCAACTTTTCCAGGTAATTTTCTGCCTCAGATATGGTATAATTGGGAAATCAATAAAAACATAAAGTGGGTAAAAATTATCTTAATAAAACTGAAAGGATTTTAGCTTCTAGACTTTGTGACTTTCATTTTGGCCACTTATGAGTTGCTCACAGACCTTTATACTTGTATCTAGGATCTAGTTTTGCTCAAAGTGATTGAGATTGCCAGAAGTACAAAATCCAGGGAAGAGGGGTAGTATTCTGTATCTATAGCTCTTTAGATGATAGAAGGGACTGATAAACTCCCCAGTTCCTTTCTCGAATAGGACTTTATTTTTCTTTTCTTTTCTTTTTTTAAGTAGACTCCATGCTGGGTGGGGCTTGAACTCACAATCCTGAGATTAAGACCTGAGCTGAGATCAAGAGTGGAAGGCTTAACCAACCGAGCCAACCAGGTGTCCCGTGAATAGGACACTTGTTAAAGTTTTCCATGAGATTATTTCATCTTGAAAGATAAAAAAAAAAAAAAAGAAGAAGAAGAAGAAGAAGAAGAAGAAGAAGAAGAAGAAGAAAAAAGAAAAATTAGTTTTATCTTCTGTACAGAAATTTTATTTTATTTTATTTTTTTTGGTACAGAAATTTTAAGCAAATATTGTGATTATTTCCCTTAGAACACTAAGTTTGATGTTAGATGTTGTTGGGGAGAAAGAAATTTAATCCACCCTTCAAGATCCTTCTAGCTGGACTAAGAATCAAATTAACACAAGACAGATTAACAGGAGAAAGTAAAATTTAGTTTTGTATTTATGGGGAATCCACACAGATGTGAAATTCCAAAGACAGGAAGCAAGAGGCTTATATGACATCTTGAGCTAAGGAGAGGCATAAGGGTCTAGGGATACAAAGAGGAAGACTATTAGCAGGAACGTGAGAGATGATGTTTGGAAAACAAAAGTTGCCCTCTTATGCAAATAAGTTTCTTAGGTAAAGAGGAAACTTTCTTAATAGCTCTCTTCCTGGCACTGGCTCTTCTTTCCAATGTAAATTTAGGCAGTTAAGGAGGAGGTAAAGTGCTTTTCCTGAATGGGCTTTGATTACTTCTAACTCAAAATAATTTTCATGTCGTCTTGGGCCTGCCCTTGGTCCCTACAATAGTGACTCTGATATAATTTAAAATGCCCAATGACTCTTACATAATGTTGCAGTGGCTTTATGAAGACTTTCTTTCATTTTTTAAAAAATACTTATTTATTTGAGAGACAGTGAGAGAGAGAGAGAGCTCTTGAGAGAGAGCGGGGTAAGGGACAGAGGGAGAAGGAGACTCCCTGCTGAGCAGGGAGCTCACCGTGGGGCTCAATCCCAGGATCCTAGGATCATTACATGAGCCGAAGGCAAATGTTTAACCAACTGAGCCACCCAGGCACCCAAGAAGACTTTGTTTCTAATATTAGTTGAATTTGACTCAACTTAGTAAGATTATAGCCAAATAAGTACTATTAACCAGTTAAGCCAGTAATCATCAGAACCCAATGAGCACTGAATCTCTGTCCCTAATGTAACAGATGAAACAAAAGAGATTAGTGAAGAGCTAGCCTTTTCTGCCTGACAGGAGCTATTGGAACTACATTTTTAAATATTTGAGCTCTAGCCATAGTCTATGGGTGCTATGGTGGCATTATGACAGTTTCTCTTCTATTGTAATCTGTTACATTTCATTTAAGAAATGCTAGTTGTAGCTCCCTAAATTGATTTCACTGCTCATTAATGTGTCGTGAACTTGGGTTTGAAAACTATGAGCGTAGGTGACACCAAGGATCAGTCTTACTCCTTCAGTGCTCCCCTGTCCTGGAGCCTTGGTAGTGGCTCAGTCAGTCCAGTCATGGTCTAGTAGTTAATCAATACCTCAAATCCATCAGCTGTTCATCATGATTGATGAGGTTTTGAATATAGGTGAGGTTCAGTGGGGTGGAGTCTGGAGCCAACGACCAAGAAAGAATTCTTGAGACATCTTTGGTGCAAGATGGTGGAACCATGGGGACAGGACCTGTGGGCAGACAGACCTGCTGCCCTGGGGTTGTGAGGGGTGGCTGATTATATACTACGGGGTTGGGGGAGGTAAGAAAAAGCGAGGTTTCAAACGGATCTTCATATGTTAAAGAAGATTCACAGGATACTCGAGGCCTTGCAATTGTAAGTTAAGGTGGTTTTTCCCTCTAGCAAGGCATTAACATGAAGATAGTTGAGAACTTCTGGAGGAACATTATACTCTGCCCACTTGAAGTAACTGTCAATGGGCTGCAGAATATAAGGACATTTAATTGTATCTACATTTCCTTCTGGAAGCTAGGTTATTGATAGAAATGCTTTGTTCTTGTAAATTGCTAAGACATTTGTAAACAGAGGGAGACTCAAGTCTTGCAGGATTATGATATCTATAAATTAACTATTTGTTTTTCTTCTCCTTAGCTTTAGGGCAGCAGGAGTGCCTGAGGAATGTCACATATATCCCATGGGGGGGGGGGGGTTGTGGGGTGTCAGCTTCTGCTTTGTCCTCAGCTTGCCTTCTGTTCCCTCATCACTGATAAAAGTCTCAGACTGTGAGAATATTTTGACCCTGGACCACAGATGGGAAAATGAGATGATGTATAATTCCTACTACATCTTTCTTTGTTCACAAAGCTCTATTTATTAGTCTACTTTCTACTTTTAAAATGATTAATATAAAAAATCATCAATTTGATTGAAACATATGGGTAGGCTAGGGGAGGTTTTATTAAAATAACCCAGAAATAAAAATAAGATCCCAAACCTGATCCAGAATTTTTGCATTTGTGGAGTGGGACTGAAAATCTTTACCCTACAACATTATTATGAGGGTAAATAACATGGTGAATATATGTAAAACATCTGCATAGAGCCTAGAGTGGGTGGATGGTTGTTCGCATCCCTGTATTGATGCACCTTTGTAACATGATTTTCCATTCCTTCCATATAGAAATGAAGTTTATCTTTCTGATCCATCTACCCACACAACTCCCACTTGAGTCTGGGCTGTTCATACTTACTTCAGCTAATAAAATGTGGTTGAAGTAATATTGTGGTGCTTCTATGCTGAGGCACAAAGGGGTCTTGAGTTTTTGTTTTTATTCTCTTAAAAAAAAATTTTTTTAAAGATTTTATTTATTTATTTGACAGAGATAGAGCCAGCCAGCGAGAGAGGGAACACAAGCAGGGGGAGTGGGAGAGGAAGAAGCAGGCTCATAGCAGAGGAGCCTGATGTGGGGCTTGATCCTATAACGCCGGGATCACGCCCTGAGCTGAAGGCAGACGCTTAACCGCTGTGCCACCCAGGCGCCCCTCTCTTGAAATTTTTTGACTTCCATGTGAAGAAAGTTTCTTGAGAATGAGAGACCAGGTAGAGAGAGAGGCCCAACCAACAGCCAACATCATGGGAAGGAAGCCAATTAGCCTGCTCAGCCCAGTTGCTATAGACTGAATGTTTGTATCTCTCCAAAATTCATATGTTAAATCCTAATGCTCAATGTGATGGTATTTGGAGGTGGGGCTTTTGGGAGGTGATTAGGTCATGAGGGTGGAACCTTTATGAATGAGATTGGGTACTCTTAGAAAAGAGGCCCCAGAGAAATCCTTCATCCCTTCTGCCATGTGAGGACACAGTAAGAGAAGGCAACCCATCTATGAATCAAGAAATGGGGTCTCACCAGACACCATATCTGATTGGAAAAATTTCATATGAGACCAGCAGAAAAACCACCCAGCTGAACCCAGTACAAACTATTGATCCATAGAATCATAAACAAGTAAAATGGGTATGATTTTATTTTATTTTATATTTATTATTATTATTATTTAAAATGGGCGTGATTTTAAGCTACTGATTTGGAGTAGTTTATTATACAGGGATAGATGGGTGATAAATCTGGCATATAACAAGTGTTCAATAAATGAGTATAAATACCTGCCTGTTAAATAAAGATAGGTAAATTTAATCTTCAAGTACAGCTTCAAAGGGAATCGTTTTTGATTACTGAGATTTATTTCTTAGGTGGACAACATCTTAGAATGATATTTGGCTTATTATTCTTCTCACACCATTTGTCTCATTTTTACATCACTATCCATATGTATCTATAACTATTTAAGACAAAATTGAGTGTGTTCAAAGTTTGTAAATCAGGAGGAATCTTAGCAATTGCTTAGTTGGGGTCACTTACATAGGGATAAAAATGTTGGGAAAATGGGATACAAATATCATAGCTAGTCTTTGGAGATAGGTCTATATTTTACAGTGGAAAAGACCTGGGAACTTGAGCACTTTTTATTCCTCCTATGAGAAAACAATGCAACAGATAATTTTCTTCTTTGAGCTTAATGAGGGATTATGACTCTAAATTTTGCAAGTGTAGATTATTTTTTCATAATGTTTGTGGAGGAAATATTAGTAATTGCCAACACTTATTGAGCATTTAATGTGTCAGGCACGTTCTAAGCATTTTGTAATTAATTCTCAATTTCCTTCTCTGGATAAAAGGATAATAATAGTCAGTATGGGTGCGGAAAGTGAGGCACAATGACTTGGTTTGGGTTCTCTAGAAACAGAACCCAAGATGGGGTTCCTTATGCAAGTCATTTATTATAGGAGTACTCTCAGAAGAAAGGGGAATCCAAATAGGAGAAGGAAGAAGAGCTAGGCATGAATGTGCTCTCAGCTGAAGTCTAACTTTGACCTTATCCTATGGGGAGTTCTGGGGTGTTAATTGCACTGGAGGTTTGATACTCTCTTGGGTAAAGGAGTCTAGCTTTTTGTATCCCTCTACTGGGCAGTTTTCAGCTGTGGATTGGCCCCAACTATAGTTTCTAGGGTGCTTGTTGTCCTTGTTGGGCAGGAAGCTCTTATTGCCCAAAGGAAATTCTTGAGAGAAAGAGGCAAATGTGAGTCAGTAACAGAAATTACAACAGTTAAGGAATGGAGGTACCGATGAAGTGCAGAGATCTGAGAGGGGCATCAACAGTGTCTGATTCAGTCTTGCCTTGCACTGGTGAAATCCACTTACTTCACATATGAACCTCACTCTGCTAAGTGTGGCTTTTCCAGGATTCTGGCTGAACCCTATTTCTGAAAAAACCTACAAGAGGAAGGTTAGTAGAACAAACTGCAGTCCCTATTGCAGCAGTTGATCCTGAGATCCATAACCGATACTCAGTATCTTTTGCTTTTACCTTTCATTCTTTTTTCCTTCCCGCCTTGCTAGCACTTCTTCAGTTCTAGATGGCCTGCCTACTGTAGTATTAAGACCCTCTATTAGGGAAAGTCTCAGCTCCTGATTGCCTTGTCTTTTTTAAACTTATGTTCTTGAATTTACCCATTTAGAGTTGAGACTGGGCATATGAATACTAAAAGATGTCCTGTGGATCATGTCTAAGTATCAATCCATAATTCTACCTGCCCCCACTAGGTAGCAATAGTTCTTTGTCTTCACGATGACCAGGGTTAATTATCCTGCCAGTATATTAACTTTTCTGTTTGCTGGTCTACTGGCACAAAGAACACAAAGTAGGGGCACCTGGGTGGCACAGCGGTTAAGCGTCTGCCTTTGGCTCAGGGCGTGATCCCGGCGTTGTGGGATCGAGCCCCACATCAGGCTCCTCTGCTATAAGCCTGCTTCTTCCTCTCCCACTCCCCCTGCTTGTGTTCCCTCTCTCGCTGGCTGTCTCTATCTCTGTCAAATAAATAAATAAAATCTTTTAAAAAAAAAAAAAGAACACAAAGTAACCAGGCAACAACTATAGTTCAGTGAAGCTCTTGTAGTCCCCTGGTAGAAATGAGTATGCAATGAAAGTCAGGATCTCTAGATCCACAGTGTCTAAAGATTCAGGGATAGGAAGCATAAATTCATCAAGTGGGTTTGTTGGAGTGATTGTGAATAGGACAGTTACTTCTACCCCTTTGTTCCCATATATTTTACCTTTTGGAGACATAGCACCGAAGAAAAGCTCTTGGTTTGATGAGTATACTGAGTCCTGATGGTTAATGCGGTGTCCTCACAGTGTGTCATCTCTAAACTGGCCTTATGCTATATCTTGAAGAAGCAATGTTCTATCAGGCCAGCAGCTCTGGATGGTGGGAGTGTGTATTAGACTAGTGGATTTTATTATCAATGGCTCATCATCATTCCTCCTTTCCCATAAAATGGGTTCCTTAACACAATGTTATGAGAGATCTCAGCCTATAATTGGAATACTTGTCAATCCTGGTCAGAATAAATCATTGTCCTTTCCAGGAAGGAAGGGACCTGATATAATCAACTTCACATTAATAGGCTGGTTGATATCCATGAGGGATGGCTCTGTATTGGAGGCTACAGGATTTGTCTCTGTTGCTGACATATTGGATAGTCTATAGGGATAGCAGCTAGATCAACCTTGGTTAGATGGAGCCTGTGCTGTTGCAGTCATGAATGCATAGCCTCCAATTCTTGCTACTATGGGCTTTCTGTTCATGCAACACTTGTTTCAGCTCTGGGGTGGCCAACTACAGAAGCTAGATGACATCCTAGTGGCAAAGTCATCCTGTCCATCTCATTTTTTAGCACTTATTCTGTGGTAGATGCTCTCTGGTGAGCATTAATATGTGGTACAAAGATCTTTGTGACAATTCCCATAAGTCCTTCTACATGCCTCTTCCCTAGACATTCTTGTCCATGATTTACCAATCTTGCTACTTCCAGGCCTCTGACTAACCAACTAAGGCACTTGTCTCACAGAGACTACATATATTCTTACCTTGGTCTCTCCATGCAGAATGAATGGCCAGGCACTCTGCCCAAAGCTTTGCCCATTGGGGGAATTTCCTCTCACTGTTCTCTTTCAGGGTCAACCTGAGTGGCACTGTAAACCAGCGGTTGTATATTATCAGCTTCACTGACATACTGAGCTACCCATCTGTGAACAAAGTTCACTTTTTGTTCTTCATCAGCTGGTCATGGGGAACCCTTCTATCCCCACCCCTATTAGGTTCCAGTGTGAGCTGAGGGAAAGGCATTGGTGCAGTAAGTGGTGAATGACATAGGAATTTGGGCCACAGGGTTGTGCAGCTTTCTTGTGTCCTCTGAAGCTGCTAGTTATACCACTTTAATTTTATAAGTATTTTCAGGGTTGGTTCTCTGGAAGCTGACCCTAGGAAGAAGTTTGAGGTGCAAGATGTTTTTAAAGAATCAACATTTGTGACAGGAAGTAGAAAGAAGCAAGATTAGGCAGAGAAGGAAGTCAAAATTCCATGTAGATCCACCAAGGCCTCAGCTAACCTGGCTGGGAGCTCTGCAGCAAATGGTGTCCATTGGAGTGTCTTGCAACAGGCTGCAATAGCAAGGCCTTTGCACCCTTATCTCACTCAGTCACCAGGTGTGGGTGCTGGAAACAGGGTGACCTTGGGTTAAGTGTCTCACTGTAGCTGAGGCAGACCTGGAAGGAACAGATAACTGTAAGTTGTCTATACATTCTACTGTTGGCTGGCAAGTCTTTTTTTGAGGGGGCTCCATATCTATTTCAGCCAGCCTAACCTTATGACACAATGACATGAGTCTGACGGTGTCATCTGCAGTTACAACGGCATGTCCAAAGATCAGATACTCAAATTCCACCTGAGCCCAGGAACATGTCAGAAACTGTTTTTAAATGGTACATAATTCTATGCTACAAATGGTGTGCCTTTACTCTGAAAGCCTGAGGGTGTGTGCTGTGATTCTCTTTGGGGGCTTGACAGAAATTCTACTTGGTGTCTTTCTCTACCAAAGCTACCTCTACTGCCAGGGATTTGCTGGTTACTATGGCCCAAGATGTGCTTATACAACAGCCTAGACCTTGTATAAAGATTTCTTTCTTTCCTTCCTTTCTTTCTTTCTTTCTTTCTTTCTTTCTTTCTTTCTTTCTTTCTTTCTTTCTTTCTTTCCTTCCTTCCTTCCTTCCTTCCTTCCTTCCTACCTTCCTCCCTCCCTCCCTCCCTCCCTCCCTCCCTCCCTCCCTCCCTCCCTCCTTCCCTCCCTCCCTCCTTCCCTCCCTCTTTCCTTCCCTCTCTCTTTCTTTCTTTTCATGCCTGCCTGCCTGCCCTGGGACCAAATCAAATCTAGTTATCTTCTTTATCACCCAATAAATGGTTTGGTGTTATATTCCAAATGTAGAATATACTGCAGTAAATCTCAAGGTGGTTTACTAAGTGTTCTATTTCTTTCTTAGTGGTAAGATACATGAGGTGGGTAACTTGCTCTTTAATTTGAAGACGATAGTTGAGCATGACCCAGACCACTGGAATCTTAAAAATTTTACTGATGAGAGAGGCCCTTGAATATTTGTAGTGTTTATTTCTCACTCTCCGGAGCACTTGGCACCCAGAATACTTGTCACTTCTTGCTAATCAGGTCTGATTCATATGATAGTATCAGTAGAGTGAATTAATGGGATGCTGTGTGGAATGTCCAATGGTCCATGTGCCTTGGTTATAACAAGGAAAAGGAGAATTATAGCTGGGGGTCCAGACTTTGAATTAATATTGTTGTTTGTGTCATGTGAATGCAAACCATGAGACAGACTTGACCAGGACTCCATTTACTACCTCATCTCCATAATGAAACTTTGTATCATCAGATAATCAGTGTCAACTCAGACTCTGTGTATAATAGCCCCCAAAAGATCTGGTATTCTCCTTTTCCAGTGTATCATTAACTGAGTGAATTGCTATAGTCCCTTGGGGGAAGGTGTGGGAATTACTATTATATACACTTTCCATGGTATTTTATAATCCTTCCTAATACAGATCTAGCATCTTCTTCAGTGCGTGAGTGTTCTGGGTCTGAGAATTGGCTCGGGTCTGGAAATTGGGAAAGGAGTCATGATTTTGGGAGGGCTGACTTAAGCCTTCTGCTCATTCATTCATCATCTCCTGTGGTCTTATAAATTAAGGATTTAGTGGCTGTTCATTTATCTTTCCTCTAAGAACTCTTTTTTATTTGCCATCTCCATTGATTCCTGTGAGTCAGACCATTCTGTCCTTGCTGCCCATTATGGTAATTATGACTTCCTATGTCTAAGGGTTAGGTGCCACCTCTTAGCTTTGCTATTCTGGGATCCTGTCATCCCCACTCAACAGTGAGTGCAGTTCTCCTATTATCATCTTAGCTTTCAGAGGATGATCAATCCCCAATAAGCTTCCTATATACAAGTCTCTAATTTAGAGTCTGTTTTCGGAAGACCCGGCCTGCACTGGGTTAAGCCAAATTAACTAAAATTTCTTTACTGCAGGGTTTTGAAATATCTTTTATGTGAAAGTAGAATAGGAATTTCCATGAAAAGAATATAAAATTTTGAGTAGAAACCCTGCTTAATTATTTTGTCAGGTAACATTACTTTAACTCCCAAACTGGCATTCAGTTGAAACCTCAATGTTGCCAATATTACAGATGAAAAAGATTGCAAAATATTATTTTAATTTTTAATTCCTTAATTATGAGCATATTTTCATATAACACTTGTCTTTCCTTTTCTATAAATACCTCATCATTTGCTCACTGAAAAATTGTTAGTCTTTTATTGATTTGTAGAAGCTCTGTATTTATTGTGGGATTTACCTCTTTGCCTAATATGATAGAAAATATTTTTTCTTGGGGTGCCTGGGTGGCTCAGCCGTTAAGCGTCTGCCTTCAGCTCAGGTCATGATCCTAGGGCTCCCTGCTTGGTGGGAAGCCTGCTTCTCCCCCTCACGCTCCCCTTGCTTGTGTTCCCTCTCTTGCTGTCTCTCTCTGTAAAATAAATAAATAAAATCTTTAAAAAAAAAGAAAATATTTTTTCTTGATTGTCATTTGACTTTTGAAATTGTTTAAGAGCTTTCTTTATTCTCTTTTTTCTTTTCTTTTCTCTTTCTTCCCTTCATCCATTTCTCCCCTCTTCCCTCCTTCTCTTGCTCCTTTCTTACTTTTTTTTCCTACTTTCTTTTCTAGCCTAAGTCAGTGCAACAATAATAGTCTTCTAACAATAATAGCCTGGCTTTCATTCCTGTCCCTGTCAGTTTGTTCTCCATATAGCAGCCAGATTGATTTTTTTAAAAAAGGACACAAGTGAAAAGTACACTGTGGGTTCCCATACTTCACTGGTTTCTTGTTGCTCTGAGGATAAGATACTGAACTGGTTTACAAGCCTTCTCTGATCTGGGCTCTGCCTACTCCTGTAGCCCCATCTCTAGCTACTTCCTTTCTTTCCCACTCCTGTGTCATGTACCTGTTTCCCTCAGATCCTTCACACAGACAGTCAGCTGCCCTGTTTTGTGCTCCTACAACTTTGCCTGGATAATTTTTTGTTTTTCCGTTCTTAGCGTAGATCTCCCTTCTCTGGGGACAGGTTTTCCACCCCTCAGGTTAGGTTTAGTTAACTATCTGTATTTCTTGCTGGAGTCTCATCTCTGTGCTGTCAGGAATTTTCTTTTTTTCTCCCTCTCCCTCGTTTTGTATTCTGAGCACTTAACAAGGGGCCTGGCATGTGATAGATGCTCAATGAATAATTGTTAAAAACTGTTGGTTGAGTGACGGAACGATTGAGGTTTAAAAAATAGGCAGTATATGTATGGTGACTAACATAATAAAAAAAATTAAAAAAATAAAAATAAAAAATAGGCAGTATAAAAATGACTTAAATGCTATACTGATGAATTTATATTTCTTGCTGTAGAAAATGAAGAGCCATTGAACCATTTAATAACAGAGATCAGTTTCATGTTTTATGCTATTTTCCCCTCTCTTCTTACAGAATGTTGGATTTTCAATCAACAACTATTTCTTCAGTATTTTTTTATGTAGCCAGAACTTACATGGTTACTTGTAGGATATCTGTAAGTCCTTAAGTAAAATAGAATGCATTGTTTCTTCATTAGTTCTGGGAATTGACTTTAAAGGTAAATCTATTATCTCTATATGTCTGACTTCTTTTATTTTAAGCAAGAAATTCCTAAAAGAGGGTCACCTGGGTGGCTCAGTTGGTTGAGCGTCTGACTCTTGGTTTCTGCTCAGGTCATGATCCCAGGGTGTGAGATGGAGCCCCGTGTTGGCCTCCTGCTCAGCACAGAGTCTGCTTGAGATTTTTTTACCCCTCCCTCTCTCTTCCCCTGACTCACACGAGCATGCTCGATCTCTCTAAATAAATAAAGAAAATCTTAAAAAAAAAGAAAATAAAGAAATTCCTAAAAGAGACTTAACACTTTTTTCCAGTACTCTCCCAACCAAAAAAATTTCAGTGGTCTTACCCATATTGTGATATATTTACAGTAGGTTAATATCATTGTATTAGGGAATCATAGATTTTAATAGTCATATGCTTAATACTACTTTTGTGAAGGAAGGAAAACACCTCTGTTTAAGGTCTTGAAAAATGTCTATTTGTTGTCTTATATTTTTTTAATCTAGAAATTATTAGATAATGATCTAATAAACAACATGATAATAACAACAATAATAACAACAGGATAATAATAAACGGAAAAGATATCTCTGTGCTGCTTTGCAGATTGACTCAATTTCTGCTTTAATAATACTAAGACTTATTTTCGTTTATGTAATGCTTTTTGTGTTTGAATTGCTTATCCAAAATTAATTAATTCTAATACTAAACCCTGAAAGGCAGATAAGAATTATCTTCATTTTACAGATTAAGTCAAACGTACCATATTCTAAATGATTAATGCTTTGAAATCTCCAATACCAAATGGTTTATGTTCTTCTGGAAGCATGTGGAAATCCAAATTTACATAGTAATTATGTGTTCAGTTGTGCTGAGGAAGCAAGTGGCAGGCCCAGATAATTTTTTAAAAAAATACTGATAGTATACAAAATGGAGGAAAGCAGTTTTTTAAAAATCCTTGTTGAATGATAATATTATTACTCATATATAGTGATTCCTTCCACAGAAGTCCTCCAAGCTAAAGACAAAAACAAAAAATCAGAAACCACAAAAGTCTTGGTAAATGCTGTTTAATGTACAGAACAAATCCAATGGTTGGTAAAATTCGCATCTTAACAAATGTAAAAGAAGCCACAGTCTATTTGGAGATAACAATGATGCATAGCCATTTCCTTATCATTTAGTACATAAATACTAGTATTGGGCTGCATTCTGGTTACTATTAATATACCTTCTGCATGAAGAAAATTTATGTGAGGACAATTTGTGTCAGAAAAAGAAATAATGAAATATTAAGAAGTAATTCCTTAGCCTTACATGGTGGAAGGACTCTTTATTATGCCATTTCTATTTTTGAAACAACACTGAACTTTTTTTCTTTTTTTCATGGCAGAGAAACAAGTCATAATTGCTAAGTGAAAAAATGAGGAAAGATCTATCTATCTATCTATCTATCTATCATTCCCATTTCCTTAAGACTGTGATCCACTGTGTTCAGAAGAAAGGCCATCCCATGCAAAAATAGAAAAGGAGGGTGTCTGGTTGATGGTATTTTAGTTCAGTGAGAACAGTTTCTTCAACACTGCCTGGTATTATGCAGAAGTGCCAGAAATATTACTATTTAGAGATTCGGGTATTTCTATTTCTGTTAATATGGCATACCAGATATCTGGAGTAACCCTTCTTATAAAGAAAATCTACAGGCTCTGGATAAAATTTTAAAAAGTTGATGCTTAGATGACCTATTTGGAAAATAAGGAAAATTGTTGAAATGACAAGAAGGCATGAATTAGAAGAGCAAGAGATAATCAGAATCACTTTAATCAGCTGCAAAAGAGGCATGGGAGACCAATTATGGGATTTGTATGAAGTGGAAGGTTGGGCCACAAAGCTAGATGCTCCACATCTTCAGTGAATGGACAAGAAAAATCCCTGCCTCCTGGAGGGTGATATAGGCGTTCTTGCCTGTCTCTGCCTTGGGTCTGTGGAAAGCAGGAGAAAATGTGTCCCTTGAGAAGTCTCCATGAGACTAGCCCTTAACGTAGATTTTTTTTTGCCAAAATCCATACTATTATGGACTAAAACCGAAAACTAAAGTGCTCTCAGGATTTGAGTGTTTCTGGACCCCAAGCAAAATCAAAGACAAATCTCTGGAGGAATTAGTTATAACCTCAGGCTTCAATGAAATCCTGCAGATAAAATTCCTATGCATATGAGCAGATAATAAAAATCATAAAATATATGCAGAAGCATGTGCAAGAACCAGTAAAAATACCAAACTATAAAATCAGATCAGCAAAGACTTTGGATATTGAAATTTATCAGATGCCAAATGCAGTATGAATATTTAATATTTTTAAAGAAGATGCAGGATACTATCAAAAGTACCATAAAGGACAATAGTCTACCAAGACATTTTAGGGTAGTCACTAAAATAACAGAAGTAGAGTCTAATATTTACAACATATTCAAGGGAGAAATATGAAATAAGAGATTTGTTTATGTAAATTAGTTTCAACTTTTTAAGCTGTCAATATATACTAGAGAATTATGTGCAATTTGTTCTTCACATCTCAGGTGAAACATCTTAACCCTCTTTCTCTTCTGCTATCTTTTCCTCTCTCCTTTTCTTTTTTCTTTTCTTTATTATTCTTTGGGCACCTGATATGTAATAGGATTTAGGTAGGTGCTGTAGATTCAGAGATAAATAAGACACAGTTTCTATTTGTAAGTAGTTCAAAGACTACCTATTCCTTGGCAGCTCTGAAGGAAGGAAAATTCTGATGAAACAAAGAAGGGATAAATTTTGATCCATCGGAATATTAATGGAACCTCACAAAGGGCAATTGTGAGAAACCAGAGATTAGGAGGGCCCTATACACGAAGCTATTAACACAGTTCTGAGTTGTGAGGGTGACATAGACAATTTTCAGTGATTTGGAAACCACATTTGACCATTATTGCACCTTTGATGTTTTCCTTGAAAAAAGTGATCAAGTTGAAAAAAATGAAAAACTAGGTGTTGACTCTCTGCAGATTTTTTTTTTCCTTGTCCCAACATTAATGGAATACTTATTATTATGTGCTGATTACTTTACATCCCTTCAACTACTTCATTCTCTCAAATGACATATGAGGTAGGTACTGTTGTTATCTCTATTTTAAAGATGGGGAAAACCAGGCTGAACTGGGCAAAGTGACTTGCACAAAAACGTAGATGGTAAGTGAACAGAAAGGGATCCATGTTTAAATAAGTTGAGGATATATACTTTATGTATTCCTTAAAGAAGACTTCAGTATACAACATTTCCTAAACTTATGAAATTGGTATGTTTAACCAGCACAACTTGTGGAATGCAAAACAAATGCATCTCTCTGAAAATTTCTCAGGGAGATGTATTTCCCTAGCCCCTGGATGAAAACTCGATAATGCCAAATTTTCTGGTCACTTAGTAATAAAATCTTTGATTTACTTTAAGTTGGAAACAGCATCTTAGGTCAGTAATTAAAAATTGTTCTCTCTCCTAGCAGGGGCTAGTTGCAGGGTGGCATTTCTCTCTAGCTAGCTGCTCTTACAAGACCCTCCCTCAGTAGGAACAGGAGGAGGGAGGGAGGCAAAAGGAGGAAGAAAGTTCTTAATTTGCCTTGCCATAGCATGGCTTTATGTTTTGGGGGTTTGGCAGATGTCTAATGCTGGATTTTTCTCTCCTGGGTGTTTTGGAAGCTTCCCCGCATCTTTTCTGAAAGAGGCAGTGATGCTCTATTTTTCTTTGCTCTCAGCCTTGGTTTTTTGGTTATCTGTTCCATACAGATCCAGTCTGTTGAGCCCTCTCACTCCTCCAACGTGGTCTTCCTGCCAAGTGTAAACGGCTGCAGGCCATTTTCTTTTCAGGTGGCCCATCTCTGGAATATATCTACACCTTGGGATACATGTATATATTCTTTGGCCTGACAAACTGGAGGTCTTGAGGCCAAGCCAAGGTGCCCACTGCTCCCTTTTTCTTGCTTCTGGGTGCCAACTATGATTTCTTGCTTATTGGCTTTGGTAGGTGGGAGTAAGCCTTCATTTCACTCTGTGTGCTCAACTCCAGGGGTCATATATTATCCTCTCTGATTAGAACCATTAAAGTCCCTTTCATAGATTTGAAATGAGGGGGCAAGCACCTCTTCATCCTCCTCAGCGCTCTTTCATAATGGTGGGGAGTGGACTTACAGTACTTTAAAGGGTCCCTTTAAATAAATCCTTCTTACAAATCCTTTCATTCTATTTCATTGACTCTAAGAGATCCTCTATATTAGTTATCTATTGCTGTATAACAAATTATCTCACACTGTTTCTGAGGGTCAGGAATTCTGGATCAACACAAAGTCATTCTGGCTGGGGTCTTTCTTGAGGTGGTAGTCAATGTATTGGCTGGCTACAGTCACTTGATGTTTTGACTTTGAGGGCTAGAAGACTCGCTAGAAGAGCTAGAAGACTCTCTTCCAAGATGGCTAACTCATGAGGTTGTTGGCAGGAGGCTTCATTTCCTTTCTGGCTGTTAACAAAAGGACTCAGTTCTGTACCATGTGAGCTATCCATGGAATTGTTCATGACTCTTCCCAAAGCCCAAAGTAAGTGGTGTGAGAGAGAGACCAAGACAAAACAGCAATATCTTTTATAACCTCATCTTGGAAATGAAGTGCTGTGACTTCTGACATATTCTGTTGATTACATAGCCCACACCTGGTGCACTGTGGGAGGGGACTACATAGGCTGTGAATGCCAGGAGGAGGGGGTCATTGGGAGCCATTTTCAATGCTGGCTACAACACAAATTTACTGTAAAAGCACCATTTATTTTATATACCACTAAGAAAGAAAAAAAAATGTTGATTTTATGATATGCCATCAAGCGTAAGATGTATCTGACTTCGGAAATGTTAAAATGTGACAGAAATGAGTCTTAAAATTGATGACATGCAAACTCCCTTGTGGGTAAAGGTATTTTAAAATCATAGCACTGATATTTGGTCTAGAACGTTGCTTTAGATTTTTTAATCTATTTTGTCTTGGGTACTTCAATTGCAACTGCCAGTTTTCCCATTCTCCTCCCCACTCCCCACCTTTTTGTTTGAACCATTCTCATGTACTAATTTTCTGCTGAGTGCTTTTTGGGAATATTGTTCTAGTTTGAATGCTAGTTAGTTCTGTCTGCTTGCTTCTGTGGTTTAAATCCCTTTATTATTAAATATTAACAGAGTGCCAACATTGAGCAGAACATCATGCAGATTACAGGATAACAGAGATACTTTTTAAGCGGCTTTGTAATCTCATTTTAGAGAGAGGATAAGTTACGGCAAACATAGTGAAAATATCTACTTCACTGGATGGTAGCGAAAATTTTTGATTTAAAATAATTTGATAAGCTAGTTCAGATATTTAAATTACATCTTTGAAGGTCTGATGAACTCTACAGTTTTTAACACGACTTATTTAGAAGTGTTTACTTGAGTAAATTCAGGTTACTAATTGTGGCTGTTTTAGTATTATCCACCAATATAATTTGATACTTAAAAATTGCAACAATATTCAAATACATTTACATTGGGTATTTAGAACTATTTTTCAAATTTGAGTATGATTGGTAGGGAAGGGTGTGTGTATAATAGAAAGCATGAACTCTGAAATCAGGCAAAGCTAGGTTGAATGTCATTTCCACTCATTACTGTTGGTGTTATTGAGCACGATGTTAGCTTCTTTGAGCTTCAGCTACCTCTTCTATAAAATAAGAATGATGTTACCTTCTCTACTAAGAAGTAGTGAAGATTAAATAATACAGTTTATGTAGCCCTAGCTTACTGCCTGGCACACAGTGGCCCCCAACAAAAGGTAATGATTATTTTCCAAAAGGTAGTACAGAATTTGATGTGTTGTTCTGGCTTCATGTCTCTCTGAGGCTATAAGAACTCTTAAAGAGAAAATGGGAATTTGGGTGTTGGGGCAAAGTTCACACTCTGCCTGAACTTTTATTCTGAAAAGGACTTAAAAATCCAATGTATAGTGGCAGATCAATTATTTTGAATATAAATGCTTTAGTAAATATTATAATAAAAATTACATTTATAAACAAGGGAATGTAACTATATTACATTTAAAAAGGGAAATTCTAGCAATGTATTTGTCTAAATATTACAGATGGGATACTTGACAGAAATATAGTATACCATAAATAGAAATAATGAAAACATAGGAAATAGCCATAATTAGTTTAGTCCTTTAGATTAAACAATGAGAGGCCAAAATACTGAAAAGGAAGGAATACAGAAACCTTTTGAAACAAACATTTGAAATGACCGATATTTAGCATGTTTAATTGAGACTGAGTCTAGAAAAACAGATCTTAATTTATTTGTGACATATATTTAAGATATAGCTGTCTGTGAGTACTGTGGAAGAAACAAGTTCAAGTGGAGAGAGAAACCATAGGTTAAGCAGAGTGTTCAAGTCGTTGAAACTGGATGGTTTGAAGAAAGATCTTAGAAAAACTGAAATCTCCAACGGAGAAAATGGATGTGTTTTTAGTAGTCTAGTGAAAATGCTACAGTCTGAATTTATTTTATTTGGGAAAAAAATACTTGAAGTCATTTCATATATATTATTACTTTGATTATGATATATATATTTAAACTTTTTTAAAAAGATGTATTTATTTTATTTATTTGAGATGGGGGGAGGGAGAAAGGGGAAGAGAGAAAGAATCCTCACACAGACTCCTTGCTCTTGCTGATTGTGGAGGCTGATGCAGGGCTCGATCCCATGACCCTGAGATCATGACCTGAGCCCAAATCAAGAGCTAGACACTTAACCAACTGAGCCATCCAGGTGCCCCTGTATTTAAGCTTTTTAAAATGAGCTACACTAATACATGCAGCTTCCAGTGGAGATGCATTTTAAGATGTGAAATAGTATTGGAACTAATAATCATTTTATTTTAAGACCTCCACTGTATTATCTGCTGTTAAACCAACAAGCAATATTTTGGGAAATTAAACTCTTGGGAAAAAAAGAGGATTCATTATTTATTTTATTTTATTTTATTTTATTTTATTTTATTTTATTTTATTTTTCAAGATTTTATTTATTTATTTGACAGAGAGAGAGAGGTCACAAGCAGGGAGAGTGGGAGAGGGAGAAGCAAGCTCCCTGCTGTGCAGAGAGCCCGATGTGGGACTCGATCCCAGGACCCTGGGATCATGACCTGAGCCGAAGGCAGATGCTTAACCGACTAAGCCACCCGCACCCCGGTGATTCATTATTTCTTATTTTTGTTGAGCTTTTCATTGTTTTCAGTGCCTCTAAGTGTTGATTCCTTCTTTCCTTGGCTTTCACTATCTAAATGCCTTTTTGCCTCTGTCAGTCCTCTATTTCCTTCCTGGTACTTGTTTCTCCTGACCCTGAATGTGAGCTCAACTCTCGACACCCTGCTGTTTCCTCACAGAAGTCTTTCTTCAGGAAGCCTGTTGAGATGCTCCTTAAATCTTCTACCTTGGCCGAGACATTTTCCCCGGACACTTATTTCCCCATCTCTGTCTGCCAGCAGGCGGTATTTCTTATGTTTGAATTATGTTTGAATTATCTAAGCTTTAGCTTTTCTCTTTTCTTTGTCTCCCCATCAAATTAGTCACAATTCCTTTTTTCTGATTCATCCTCCAATTAGCCAGACTCTAAAACTTTGGACTCAAGCTGGTTTCTTAAATATGAGGGTAGGATGGGCTGGTGGAGGTGGCCAAGCATAAATTCATAGGTAGGTTCCTGTGGTGAGGCCTGGATTGAGATCAGGCAGTCACCCCAACTAGGTCTCCTACCTTAAGGTGCTAGACAGAGTGTGAGAATCTAAGTTGAAGCAAAATGGTGGAAACAGGGAACATAAGACTTGAAGAAATGGGTCTGAGGTGGAGGATGGGAAGCCTGGTGGAATTTCCAGAGCTGTCAGAATATCATCATCGGTTATTTTTACAAGGTGTCTTTAGCCTTATAAAGGGGGAAGATCTCTCAGAGGCACTTTCTTTATATGAATATTCCAATAGTCTCCTAATTGGTTTGTGGATCTCTCAAGTCTTTACCTTTTCAGTATACTTTGTATACTACTTTTAGGTTACTTTCCCTAAAATAATGTATTTACCCACGCCTCTTCCCTGCTCAAAATTATATTGACTCTCTTTTTTCTGTGGAATAAAATGCTTTGCCTGGCAATGGAAGCCTCCCAAACCTTAACCCACTACTTACGTCTATGGGGCCCTCATTCCAGGAAAACCAGGCTACATACACACTACACTAGAGGTAAAGCCCCACACCATTCTCACACTATCCCTGTATTACTCCCCTTCACAAAAAATAACATCCATAATTTTCTTTGCAACGTAATGTTTCCAGTTTTTTTCTTTTTTCTTTTTTAGTAGAGACAGGAACACTTTTACCATTTAATAAGCATTAAAACCAGAATGTGATGTGCATCACAAGCAATATGCTCAGACATTACAAAACAAACAAAATCTCGCTTCCACTGACTTGTAGCCAAGCAGATACAACCCACTACATACATATTTTCAAGATAAACAATAACTAAGACTAGAGGACTTGATCGTGCCATTTGTCACACATAGTTCTTCCTAACTGCATCTGATAATTGGGATGCTTATCTGTTAACCTGTTGGTTTCATCCAGAGGAAAAACAAACTTCTTGTATCTTCATGACAAGAGGGAGTTTTGTAAATTGGAATAAAGTACCACTGAGGTTATGCTCCTATCCTCCCACAGGAACTGGGAGATAGAGAAATTATCTCTTTTGATGTTTATATTTCAAAAAGATGGCTCTCAGGTTCCTGAAAAAGACATTCCTGGGTCATAAAGCTGAAAAAAAAAAAAAAAAGTCCAGCTGACAAAAGACCTATCTAGTCTTTAAAGGGATACCTTTTAAAGAGATGAGAAAGTACTCACAAGTATTCTAAGGTAAATACTCTGGGAAAACAGAAGTAGAAGGATCTCTTTCCCCATTTTGACAGGGAGAATTAAGCCCCCTTATTATTAATTTGTATTTGGCATACTTGGAAAAGCAGTGTGACTGTGTTTTCAGAGCACACAGCAACACAGCCTGGAAACACACACATTTTAGGGTGTGTGACACTGATACTTTCCAGCATAGCCTGAGGAGATCTCAGATCTACCTTGGAGATAAAGGGTGGCTGGTGTGGGATGCTGTCATCATGTCACATGTGACAGGTATGAGGCCTCCAGATTTTCTAGGCTGTGTTAAAAACTATCTATAGGGGCGCCTGGGTGGCACAGTTGTTAAGCGTCTGCCTTCGGCTCAGGGTGTGATCCCAGCATTCTGGGATCGAGCCCCACATCAGGCTCCTCTGCTAAGAGCCTGCTTCTTCCTCTCCCCCTCCCCCTGCTTGTGTTCCCTCTCTCCCTGGCTGTCTCTGTCTGTTAAATAAATAAATAAAATCTTAAAAAAAAAAACACAAAACTATCTATAGCTTCTGGAACCTACCACTTAACTGCCATAATCATTTGCAAGGACATCCATTACGCCTACTAAAACTGCTGTCACTATTTGTTGAGTTTTATTATATGCCAAGTAGTTTACATACATGAATTGGTTTAATTTCTGGGTTAATCCTTATTTTTTATTACTTTTATTAATAAAAGCTAAGTATCCTTTCTGAGCTCATTCTAGTTAAACCGAGGTCTCCCTGATCCCAGATATCTTACTCTTTCCTTTTATTCCTTAATTCCTTTCTCATCTAAATCCTCTGGTCGATTTGTTGTTTATTGCATATGCATATATGTTCTGTGTTTTACTTCTGGATGTTTAGTTTCTCAGGTTGAGGCCTTGCCTAACATTCTTTGTATCCTTCTAGTTTAAATATAGTGTATATGCATAACAGATGCTCAGTCATTATTTACTGCTGTTATGTTGATGCTGTGGTATTTCAAGAATGGAAAGACAATTGAAGGTTGGCTATTTAAATTATTTTGTTCCACCTGGATTTTTTTAATGGAAATATTTATATGATAATAATGAGGAAAATTCTTAGAATGTCACTATTACAGAATGCCTTTTCTTTTCACAATTGCTTCTGCAGGTAATATGCATTGTACATTAAGCTATTTTGACTCCATTGTGATGCTGTTGTGTATGTAAGTACTATGAGGGGAATATAACTACCAGAATCATTTTAGTTCTACGTATTTCTGCAATGAGGGTCCAGAAAGAGAATATTGATATCTGCCACTGGAAAACAATGAGGCTAATGAGAAAATAAACTAGTTTTCAACCCTCACAAAGCATGTTAGCCAATAACAACAAAGGCTGGGGAAAGACTTAAAATTCATTAAAAAATTCTTATGCTTTTCTTAATGTGTTTTGCTTCCTGATATAATTCCTATTTGCTAGGATTTTCCAATTTTCATTATCTTAACAGGCTTTTCTCATTGTGATAACACTCCCAGTTGAGTTTCAGAGGCCCTCCTGTGTATCATATACCCTTAAAACTTTTCATTGTTTTGTTTATACACTTGTCAGGCTGTTTTGAAATTTACTTGAGTGAGAGTTAAAAATATCCTACCTTAAAATGCACTAAAGGGGCGCCTGGGTAGCGCAGTCGTTGGGCCTCTGCCTTTGGCTCAGGGCGTGATCCTGGCATTGCGGGATCGAGTCCCACATCGGGCTCCTCCGCTGGGGGCCTGCTTCTTCCTCTCCCACTCCCCCTGCTGTGTTCCCTCTCTCGCTGGCTGTCTCTCTGTCACATAAATAAATAAAATCTTTAAAAAAAAAATAAATAAAGTGCACTAAAGATAATTATGTCTTATCGAGAGTGCCAATGATATTAATATATCATTGTTTAAAATTGTGTAATATTTACTTCTCAAAAGAGAAATAAGTTTTCTGATTCCTATACTAATCTCATAGGTATATTAGGAACCAACTATGTAGCCATTTTTTTCTTATTTCAATATTTAGGTCCTTAGTGTCAATGCAATGAAAGGACCTGAAAGATATCACTACCCCAAAGCAAATAAGAGACTACTTAATAATATATGTAACGTACTTGGCATATGGTGGAACTCAACAGCTGGTGATGGTTGTAGCTATTGTGGGTGTCCTTACTGATGGCTATTTCAATTAAGTAGTAGGCAAAATTGAATATATCGTCAGGTGTCTACAGCCATACCACCCTGAACGCGCCCGATCTCGTCTGAATATATCATCAGGAAAAGATTGAAGTATTTAGAAGAGTCTCTTTCCCACTTATGCCTTCAAACTTAACATTTAAGGATCATTCCCATGTGTGAGACACTGCCCTCTATTTTTATTTTCTTTAAAAATGCAAGTACTCTTAGAAATGTAATACATTCAGTATAGTACCTAACACTTCATTCATTCAGTTAGAATTCATGAAACACCAGTATTTTGTGGATCACTCTGATGGTAGGAACAATGTACCTGTGAACAACACAGATAAGGCTCTTGCTCTCGAGGGCTGGAATGTCAGAGCCAGATGACCAATAAATACACAAAATAATTAACTGATGAGATGAAAGTATAAGGCATATAGACAGGGTACTGGGATAGGTAAGCCAGTGAAGCTGGCAATGGGGAGGACTACTTTAGGTATGAAAGTTTCTCTCCGAGGAATTTGGAAATCATGAGAAAAGCCTTAAAGTTGGCCACAGAGGAGAGAGTAAGCCTGGGGTACAGTGAGCATTGGGCTGAGAAGTATATGATAGGGCTGGAGAGAAAGGCAATCTAACCCTGTAGGGCCTTACGTGGCGTGGTGTGGAATTTGGGCTTTATTCTAAGAGCGATGGGAAGTCCCTGACAGGATTTTGTCAAAGGATTGGAACAATATGGTGTTTTGTTTTTTGTTTTTTAAGATTTTATTTATTTATTTGAGAGAGAAAGAGAGGGAATGCAGGGGTAGGGCAGAGGGAGAGTCTATCCCAAGACCCTGAGATCATGACCTGAGCTGCTGGCAGCCTCTTAAGGGACTGAGCCACCCAGGCGCCCAATATCATTGGTTTTTAAAAGCTTGCTCTAACTATGGTGCAGACAATATTTGCAGCTAGTTTGGGGTGGGCTAAGATCTACTGGCAGGTCCCTCCTTCTTGAGCTGTACTCCATTTCCTTTCCTTGGTGCTGTGTATCTCCTTTGCCTGGCACAGGCTCCTTCCTCCCTGAACAACCCATTGTCCAGCTGGCTAACTTCTACTGGCTTTTTTAGAAAGAAGCTCAAACACAACCTCCTCTATGAATAGAATGACCATATAATTATCATCCTCATGAGATATTTTGAGGGACACTATTAAAAACAATCCTAGGACAATATGTGTAAAATAGATTATCCCAACAAAACAGGGATGCATGGCTACCCATACATCCCCTAGTTGCTTTTACTTATGTCTTTATAACATCCTGTACTATTATCGCTACTCTTGAATATAGTATTCTTAATGGTTAAGGCCATGGGCCCTGAAGTCAGTCCACCAGAATTCAAATCTCAACTCTGTCTCCTCATTTTGAGCTGTGTGACTTTGGTCAGATCACTCAGACCCTCAGCTTTACTGTCTTCATTTGTGAAATGTGGGAAATGATAGTATTTCCTTAATGATTATTTTATTGTGGACGAAAAAATTAATAATACATGCAAAATACTTAGCACAGAAACTGGCACCTACTAAGAATTCATTAAATATTAACCATTATTGTTCTTTTCAAATAGGACTACAATTATGTTTATAGGTCTTTCTCCCCTGATAGACTATGAACTCCTTCGGGCAGAGACCATGTATTATTTATTCACCTTTGCAGTCTTAGTTTACAGCACAGTGCGAGTGTATAATGAATTTTTAAAAAATGACTAAAAAATGCAGAAAAGATGAAAGTCAACCTTGAGGTTTTTAAAATTCTCTTCAGTCCACTTTTTACAATATAAAGGAATAAGTTTAAGTGCGTTTCTTGAGCCACAGAGAAAAAGAATCAGAATTTAGCTCTTCCATTGCCTGGCTATTACGCATAGGTGTCTAATTTAATCATAGTGAGAATAAATAGAAGATATCTATATGCTATCAGGTAAATATTGAAGTAATTAGAAGGGTCTGTTTCTCAAAATCTGGAACAAGTGCAAATGTTTATTCATTTACTACTTAAGAGCACTGATGTTTTTAGATAAAATTAAATAGCAACTTTTTTGGCTTAGTTCCATTTTGCTTATCAGCCTACAATTTCAATCATATACAGGGCTAAAAATTAAAATAAAACTTATTATCTCAAGAGTTGTTCAAAATATAATGATGATTTAGGTAAGCCAAGTTAAATAAGTCAGAAAGAGCTTGTCTTCTCATACATTTCTCTTTAAACCTGAGGATTTAAAATATTTTAAAGAGAATAATTTCTTGCTACTAAACATAAGAAAATAATGTGAATGAAGGCACGGTACCCACTAAACCAGAACAATATGAATCAGGTACTTGGTATTATTGTCAGTCAGTGTAGTAGAAACAAAAAAAGGCAATAGAATTTGGTGAAATGACCCAGAAGATGGGAACTCCTATTGCACATTTGAATTAGTGACATGTATAGGCACACATGTGCACATGTACACACTAGATTACTTCATCCAAAAATAGATTTTGTGTACTTAAAAACTGGATTTTTATTTTATTTTATTTTATTTTATTTTATTTTATTTATTTATTTGACAGAGAGAGAGACAGCCAGCGAGAGAGGGAACACAAGCAGGGGAGTGGGAGAGGAAGAAGCAGGCTCCCAGCAGAACAGGGAGCCCAATGTGGAGCTGGATCCCAGGACCCTGCGGTCACGCCCTGGGCCGAAGGCAGATGCTTAAAGACTGAGCCACCCAGGCGCCCTGTAAAAACTGGATCTTTTTAGACAGTTACATTAGTTTAATTTTTCATTGGTCTCTTACTTAGGGCATCATCATTCCGTGGATTTGTGGACTAATGATGGGGCCATCAGTTAAAGTACTTAGGGTTAATATGAAAGAGTTTTAACAAAGGAAAACTAGTTCCTCAGTAATCCCAAATAAATATTTAGTTTTACATCTGATTTGTTTCTGAGTAACCTCTTCTTTGATGTTGTATTACAGTATTTAGAAAAATGGATTGAGAGCTGTCCTTATAAGTAAGTGAAACAGGTGACAGCCTGGGGCAGGACTTTGGGCTCAAGTCTACCTGACCCATTGCCTCTCAAGTGAATTGTAGCCTCTTATCAAACATTTGTGGTATGTTTACTGTAATCCCTTTTATGACCCGTATTTTTTGGTAGTCTCTAAGCTTTTTAGGAGAAGGAACTGGGTCTTATTTTTTTATTTTCTCTTTATTTTCTTATAGAGAAAATAAGCCAGAACTTGGAACATAGGTATTTCAAAGCTTTATGCATTTTTCTGTAATCTCAATGAATATTTTCTTATGAAACATTTCATTTTCATTAAAAAGTCAGTCATCAAAATTGGTGAATTTGAAATTCCAGTAAAGAGTATACAAAAAACAAATACCAAGTGATTATCAAAGCAATTCAACTTTATCACTTATGAATATATTAAATTTAATGGAAAGGAATTGATTTAAAATGTGATCTCCCCCCACACTGATGGTATACTCCATTCGATTTGAGTCCTACCATGTAATGATGTAAGATCACGTTGTATAATAAATTGTTATATATATAATTTTTGTGTTCATAAGTGTATGTGTTGTAGAGATCCATTGTTAAATAAGTATGCACAGTAATATTTTGCATGTGGTATTTAATTTGCAGAATTGATGTTTCAATTATTTTGCCACCCTTAAAGAAAGAAGGAAAGCAACACCAGTAAGACTGATAAAAACGCAGACATGATAAAGAAATACTTTTTCATTTAGAAAATGACACACTTTTAGTCAGGGCTAGTCTTCAAAGCCAGCAAAAGAGATATATTTTCAAATTTGTGAAAGAAAACATCTTAGAGGGGTCCTTGCAAATATTCTGCCATTACTGTTTTGTTATAGTGTTTTTATATGCATATATTTTATTTTACTTAATTTTTTTAAATGATTTTTTATTATATTATGTTAGTCACCATACAGTACATCCCCGGTTTCCGATGTAAAGTTCGATGATTCATTAGTTGCGTATAACACCCAGTGCACCATGCAATACGTGCCCTCCTTACTACCCATCACCGGTCTATCCCATTCCCCCACCACCCTCCCCTCAAGGCCCTCAGTTTGTTTCTCATAGTCCATAGTCTCTCATGTTTCATTCCCCCTTCTGATTACCCCCCCCCTTTCTTTATCCCTTTCTTCCCCTACCGATCTTCCTAGTTCTTATGTTCCATAGATGAGAGAAATCATATGATAGTTGTCTTTCTCTGCTTGACTTATTTCACTTAGCATTATCTCCTCCAGTGCCGTCCATGTTGCAGCAAATGTTGAGAATTCGTTCTTTCTGATAGCTGAGTAATATTCCATTGTATATATGGACCACAACTTCTTTTTTTTTTTTTTAAAGATTTTATTTATTTATTTGACAGAGATAGAGACAGCCAGCGAGAGAGGGAACACAAGCAGGGGGAGCGGGAGAGGAAGAAGCAGGCTCATAGCTGAGGAGCCTGATGTGGGGCTCGATCCCACAACGCCGGGATCACGCCCTGAGCCGAAGGCAGGTGCTTAACCGCTGTGCCACCCAGGTGCCCCCTGGACCACAACTTCTTAATCCAGTGATCTGTTGAAGGGCATCTCGGCTCCTTCCACAATTTAGCTATTGTGGACAATGCTGCTATGAACATTGGGGTGCATATGGCCCTTCTCTTCACTACTCTGTATCTTTGGGGTAAATACCCAGTAGTGCAATGGCTGGATCATAGGGTAGCTCAATTTTTAACTTTTTAAGGGAACCTCCACACTGTTTTCCAGAGTGGCTGTACCAACTTGTATTCCCACCAACAATGTAGGAGGGATCCCCTTTCTCCACATCCTCTCCAACAATTGTTGTTTCTTGCCTTGTCTATTTTTGCCATTCTAACTGTTGTAAGGTGGTATCTCAGTGTGGTTTTGATTTGAATTTCCCTGATGGCTAATGATTTTGAACATTTTTTCATGTGTCTGTTAGCCATTTGTATGTCTTCATTGGAAAAGTGTCTGTTCATATCTTCTGCCCATTTTTTTTTTTTAAAGATTTTATTTATTTATGTGACAGAGAGACAGCCAGCGAGAGAGGGAACACAAGCAGGGGGAGTGGGAGAGGAAGAAGCAGACTCCTAGCGGAGGAGCCCGATGTGGGACTCGATCCCGGAACGCCGGGATCACGCCCTGAGCCGAAGGCAGACGCTTTAACGACTGCGCTACCCAGGCGCCCCATTCTGCCCATTTTTTGATTTATTTGTTTCTCGTGTATTGAGTTTGAGAAGTTCTTTGTAGATCTTGGATACCAGTCCTTTATCTGTAGTGTCATTTGCAAATATATTCTCCCATTCTGTGGGCTGCCTCTTAGTTTTTTTGACTGTTTCCTTGGCTGTGCAGAAGCTTTTTATCTTGATGAAGTCCCATAAGTTCATTTTATCTTTTGTTTCTCTTGCCTCTGGAGATGTGTCATGAAAAGGTTGCTTTGGCCGATGTCGTAGAGGTTGCTGCCAATGTTCTCCTCTAGAATTTTGATGGATTCCTGTCTCACATCGAGGTCTTTCATCCATTTGGAGTTTATTTTTGTGTATGGTGTGAGAGAGTGGTCAAGTTTCATTCTTTTGCATGTAGCTGTCCAATTTTCCCAGCACCATTTATTGAAGAGACTGTCTTTTTTCCACTGGATGTTTTTTCCTGCTTTATCAAAGATTAGTTGCCCAAAGAGCCGAGGGTCCATTTCTGGGTTCTCTATTCTGTTCCATTGGTCTATGTGTCTGTTTTTGTGCCAGTACCATGCTGTCTTTGTGATCACAGCTTTGTAGTACAGCTCGAAATCCGGCATTGTGATGCCCCCAGCTTTGTTTTTCCTTTTCAACAGTTCCTTGGCGATTCGGGGCCTTTTCTGGTTCCATACAAATTTAAGGACTCTTTGTTCCAGTTCATTGAAAAATGTCCTTGGTATTTTGATCGGGATGGCATTGAAAGTGTAGATTTCTCTGGGTAGCATGGACATTTTAACTATGTTAATTCTTCCGATCCATGAGCATGGAATATTTTTCCATCTTTTTGTGTCTTCTTCAAAGTCTTCCAAGAGCGATTTATAGTTTCTAGAATATAGGTCCTTTACGTCTCTGGTTAAGTTAATTCCAAGGTAACGTATGGTTTTTGGTGCTATTGTAAATGGGATGGATTCCCTAATTTCTCTTTCTTCGGTCTCATTCGTGTATAGAAATGCAACTGATTTCTGAGCATTGATTTTGTATCCTGCCACATTACTGAATTGCTCTATAACTTCTAATAGTTTGGGAGTGGATTCTTTTGGGTTTTCCCTATAGACTATCATGTCATCTGCAAAGAGAGACAGTTTGACTTCTTCTTTGCCAATTTGGATACCTTTTATCCCTTTTTGTTGTCTGATTGCTGTTGCAAGGACTTCTAGTACTATGTTGAATAATAGAGGCGAGAGTGGGCATCCTTGTCGTGTTCCTGATCTTAAGGGAAAGGCTTCCAGCTTTTCCCCATTGAGAATGATAGTCGCTATAGGCTTTTCATAGATGGCTTTTATGAAATTGAGGAATGTGCCCTCTATCCCTACACTCTGAAGGGTTTTAATCAGGAAAGGATGCTGTATTATTTCTGACAATTTGGTTATATCCATATCCATCAGTTCTGTGGCAGAGGCCACAGACTCATTATCTTTTCTTTGCTGGGGGGGATTTCTCCTCCTCGTCATTCTGATGAGGAGAGGTTGTGGGGATGCCCAGAGCCCAAATTATTGACCAGGACACAGGCAGTGTGCACTTGTTTTATAGGGACCTTAGGAATGTGGGCTTCTTGATTTTTCGGCCTGCCTTCTGGGGGAGGGGCCTGCCGTGCTGATATTCAGGCAACCCTGTTTGGATAGAGTTGCCCTGTCCCCTGCTATGGGGGATGGGGATGGGCACAATATGAGCTGGTTTTTCTGGGCTTTTGTTCTCTGGCGGCTTTCCCTGGTGGTTTTCTGTGACTCTTCTGAGAGTCAGAGCAGCAGTGGCTGTATCCTAGCCTCTGTCTCAGAACAGAGAGATCGCAGTCCACTCTCCACTGAGCTCTCTTGGCTACTTTAACTCTGTTTCTGTCGGTGCTGCTAAAAACCCTGCAGTGTCCCGGGATGTGCGCCTCACAGCCTGTGTCCCAGCCCTCACTTCCAGGGCCGGCGCGTCTCTGTCCTTTGTGCATCTAACACCGCCAGCCTCCCCTGTTCCTGCATGTGCTCCCGAGCTCCCTGTTTCAGTATGGTTCAAGTGCGCTCCAGAGCTCCAGTTTTCAGTTTGGACACACGTGCGCTCCCGAGCTCCCGGTTTTATTCTGGTTCCAATGAGCGCTCTGGAGCTCCGGTTTTCAGTCTGGTCACAAGTGTTCCGGGGCTCACGGTCTCAGTCTGCTCTCTCGTGGGTGCCAGTCCGCGAGTCCATCACGTTCCCCAGTGCAAGTGGCTACTGGTTCCCAGCACCTGGGTGCGTCAGCTCCCTCCCCCTTCCCTTTATCTTCAGATATCTGTGCATGGATTCACGGCTCCCCATTTCGTACCTCAATATTCAGTGCTGGAGATGTTCACTTGTAGAGATCCAGATGTATCTTCCTGCGTCTCAAGCTGATTCCATGGGTTTTCAGGATAGTCTGTTAGATATCCAGCTCGACTCGGGACCAGCTGAGAAAGGGTCTCCTACTCCTCCACCATCTTTTCTCCTCCTTGCAGAAAGTAGTCGCTTTTCTGTTCATAGAGTTTCTGCTATTCTTTTCTTCATTCTCCAGTTGTGTTCATAGGTATTCAGAATGGTTTGGTAGCTCTCTAGCTGAATTCCTGGGACCAGATGAACTTTAGGTCTCCTGCTCCTCTGCCATCTTGGAACGCCCTCCTATTTATTTATTTTTTAAAGAATTTTTTATTATGTTATGTTAATCACCATACAGTATATCCTTAGTTTTTGATACAGTGTTCCATGATTCATTATTTGTGTATAACACCCCATGCACCATGCAAAATGTGCCCTCCTTAATACCCATCACTAGCCTATCCCTATCCCCTACCCCCCTCCCCTCTGAAGCCCTCAGTTTGATAAATAGTGTGTAATTGATCTAGCCTTTAGGAAAGATCACAATTCTGGATCTCAAGCTCTATTACAAAGCCGTAATCTTCAAGACACTATGGTACTGGCACAAAAACAGACACATAGATCAATGCAACAGAATAGAAAACCCAGAAATGGACCCTCAACTCTATGGTCCACTAATTTTCGACAAAGCAGGAGAGAAGATCCAATGGAAAAAAGACAGTCTTCAACAAATGATGTTAGGAAAATTGGACAGCCACATGCAGGAGAATGAAACTGGACCATTTCCTTACACCATACATAAAAATAGACTCAAAATGGGTGAAAGACCTAATGTGAGACAGGAATCCCATCAAAATTCTAGAGGAGAAAATAGGCAGCAACCTCTTCAACCTTGTACACAACAACTTCTTGCCAGACACATCTCCAAAGGCAAGGGAAACAAAGGCAAAAATGAACTATTGGGACTTTGTCAAGATAAAAAGCTTTTGCACAGCAAAGGAAATAGTCAACAAAACCAGAAGACAACCGACAGAATGGGAGACGATATTTGCAAATTACATAGCAGATAAAGGGCTAGTATCCAAAATCTATAAAGAACTTATCAAACTCAACACCCAAGAAACAAGTAATCCAACAAAAAAATGGACAGAAGACATGAACAGACATTTCTGCAAAGAAGACATCCAAATGGCCCACAGACACATGAGAAAGTGTTCAACATCACTCGGCATCAAGGAAATACAAATGAAAATCACAATGCGATACCACCTCACACCAGTCAGAATGGCTAAAATTAACAAGTCAGGAAATGACAGATGTTGGTGAGGATGCGGAGAAAGGGGAACCCTCCTACACAGTTGATGGGAATGCAAGGTGGTGCAGCCACTCTGGAAAAATTATGGAGGTTCCTCAAAAAGTTGAAAATAGAGCTACCCTAGGACCCAGCAATTGTACTACTGGGTGTTTACCCTAAAGATACAAATGTAGTGATCCGAAGGGGCACCTGCAAACCCATGTTTATAGCAGCAATGTCCGCAACAGCAAACTATGGAAAGAGCCCAGATGTCCATCAACAGATGAATAGATAAAGAAGAGGGAATATTATGCAGCCATCAAAAATGAAATCTTGCTATTTGCAAAGACATGGATGGAACTAGGGGGTATTATACTAAGTAAAATAAGTCAATCAGAGAAAGATAATTATCATATGATTTCACTGACATGTGGAATTTAAGATACAAGGCAGAGGATCATAGGGAAGAGAGGAAAAAATGAAACAAGATGAAACCAGGTAGGGAGAAAAACCATAGAAGACTCTTAATCATAGGAAACTAATTGAGGGTTGCTGGAGGGGAGGGGAGTGGAGGGATGGAGTAACTGTTTGATAAACCTTGGGGAGGGTCTGTGATGTAATGAGCACTGGGTATTATATAAGACCGATGAATCACAGACCTGTACCTCTGAAACTAATAATATGTTATATGTTAATCAATTGAATTTAAATTAAAAAATGTTTAGAAAAGAAAATAATGAATAAGCAAAAGATATATTACTAAGAAATTCTCAGCAAAGATAGAGAAATGAAAAAAAATGGAGGAACATTTGTATTGAAATCTGCAATTGCTAATTTTAGCTTATAATTGATTAGGTCTTCTTGATGAGTTTTAAGTTACTGCTTTGGTACATTTGACAACAAATGATTTTGCCAGAAGTGTAATAATCTCTTATTTTAATTATAATTTCTCTCTAACTGATATCTGAAAGTAGAACACTTTCTATGATGTTGGATAAAAGTACACAAATTTTTTTAAAATGTAGGGTTTGAGCAGAAAACATATTTTAAATGGTGATCTAGAAATGGTAAACACCACACATTGAGAAAATAACTCCAGATTTAAAAAAAATCATTTATTTTTTCTTACTATACACTCTCAATTTGCTGTTAAATCAAGTTATTCAATGGTGTTTATTGATTACAGTGTGCCTTTAATGGTCATACTATTAATCATAATCTCTAACGTTTATTGAATGTATACTGTGTGTTGATTACTGTACTAAAGGGAGTTAGTAGTTTGAAATGATTAATAGTGTGTTTATGTGCAGTAGAGCCATGCTCGGTTGTGTTCTATTTGGGGCTTGTTTCTTCACTGAGGTAAGGTGTAGTATGTTTAGAGAAAAAGGTTTGTTCAAGGTCATCTGAAACAAGGGAATAACTTTGTAAGGAAGAAAAATTTCTTTTTTTTTTTTTTTTAAGATTTTACTTATTTATTTGATAGAGAGAGGCAGTGAGAGAGGGAACAAGCAGGGGGAGTGGGAGAGGAAGAAGCAGGCCCCCCGCTGAGCAGGAGCCAACACGGGGCTCGATCCCAGAACACTGGGATCATGACCTGAGCCAAAGGCAAACGCCTAACGACTGAGCCACCCAGGTGCCCCAGGAAGAAAAATTTCTATATTTTAGGACAAATTTTGGGAAAGATATCGTATGTATTTCCTCTATAATTCTTCACTTCACCTCTTGAGTACCTAATATATACCATACATACGTGTGTAAAGCACTATATGGGTAAAAGATTACCAAAACATAGCATCCATAGACAAAATGTACTTATTACCTATCTTCTGTTGGGATAATTCATATCCTACAGTATTAGGGATATTTTCATCACCCTAGGAGAGTAAGATCTTTCAGGCTAATAACCCCAACAAGCCAAGTTTTGAAAGGAGAGAAGAGGATTTGAGAAAGGTCAGTGAATGGAGGTCACTTGGATGGGGCAGTAGGAATGGCCTTAAACATGCTGGAAACCCAGTAGGATCTCACAAGGGTAAAGTAAGGTTCTCAAGGATGATTTCCAGATTAATTTAAACAATCTCAGAAGTCATCTACAAGTGGGTATTAAACATAGTACCTCAAACCATCCGTGTTCAACTCCATCAAAATTCAGTTTTTGTGGTTAAGTGCCTCATGCTGAAATAGCTAGACCTTGGGCGATAGCTTTAAACATGTTATTCAAGAATTATTTTGAATTACAGGCAGGAAAATTGAAGAAGAGATACATTTGGGAAATAGCCTATGTTTGTGGCAGTTTAAGAGTCTAGGTTTTTAAAATTTAATCTACACATATAAACCACCACAGAGAATCAAAACAATTTGGGGAGGGAATAATTAAATGCAAATAAATAAAAACTTCACTGTAATTCTTTAGTTATTCAAATAATCAGTATTGAAGTGTTTTATTTTTTTCAGAAGAATATGAATTTTGTATAAAAGCTTTAGGATTAAAAAATTCTACTTTCACTTATTTTATTATTATTATTATTTAAGATTTTATTTATTTGTCAGAGAGAGAGAGAGAGAGAGACAGAGCACAAGCAGGGGGAGCAGAAGGCAGAGGGAAAAGCAGGCTCCCCCAATGCAGGACTCGATCCCAGGACCCTGGGATCATAACCTGAGCCAAAGTCAGACACTTAACCAACTGAGCCACCCAGGTGTCCCTATTATTTTTTTTAATAAAGATTTATTTTCATTTTTTTTTTTTTTAAGTAATCTCTACACCCAACGTGGGGCTCAAATTCACAACCCTGAGATCAAGAGTTGCACACTCCACTGGCCGAGCCAGCCAGGCACCCTCAAATATTCTACTTTTAAAATAACTTTAAAAATTATGCAAATAGCACATATTTATTGTACAAAATTAACAGATATAAATATACAAAAGAGAAGAAAAAATTTAAAAAGAAGCTTTGATAATTCTATGAATGCTAGGAAACAATTGTTGATATTTTGGTGTATCTATGCACTATTTCTAGGCATGCATATAGACGGCAGTTAACACAGGTTTTTCTCCTGAGTTAGAGAAGTGGAAAGATGGGCAGTTTATCCCACATGTAACCCACCTACATTAGCAATTCCACTAGGAGGTTTTAAAGAGAGAGGCCTTTTTTTTTTCTTTTTGAAGATTTTATTTATTTGAGAGAAAGCAAGAGAGACAGAGAGCACAAGCAGGGCGAGGGGCAGAAGGAGAAGGAGAAGCAGACTCCCCACTGAGCAGGGAGTCTGATACAGGGCTCTATCCCAGGACCCCAGGATCATGACCTGAGCCAAAGGTAGACACTTAACCGACTGAGCCACCCAGGTGACCCAAGAGAGAGACTTTTAATATAGTGTGTGAAAACAATGATTTCACCTCTGGTCCCAAATTTCCATCTTTCCCTTGGGTCCAGGGCTAGAAATTTCTAGCTGTTAGAAATTCATGCCTTGAGAAGAATGTGGCTGATGGTGGATCAATATAGCGGACTCCCTCTGGAGCATAGGATAGCCGCTGCTGGACACCCATATATGTTGTAGGTGTTGGAAAACTAAGAATTCAATTTGAATCTCTGTCATCTGAACTAGAAAGGTATTCATGGAGGTAGCTTCATGCTGTGGACTAGGTCTTAATGCTCTTAAAATGTGCCCCAACGCAGTCCTTGTCATCAAATCAGGGGCTTAATCTTGCCTCGCTCATTTCCTACAGGAATTTTGGAACAGATGATGAGGGATGTAGGTAGTATACTACCACCCTTTTCCACCTGGTCTCTCTTTATGAATTTTTTTTAAAGATTTTATTTATGTATTTGACAGAGAGAGACAGCCAGCGAGAGAGGGAACACAAGCAGGGGGAGTGGGAGAGGAAGAAGCAGGCTCCCAGCAGAGGAGCCTGATGTGGGGCTCGATCCCATAACGCCGGGATCACGCCCTGAGCCGAAGGCAGACACTTAATGACTGTGCCACCCAGGCGCCCCTTTATGAATTAATAACAACAACAGGAAAAACTTTCATAAGCATTTACCTTGTTCCAGGCTCTATACTCACTAACTCATTTGGTTCTCATAACACTCCATGAGGATGGTTGTGTTTGTTTTCTAGGGCTGTGTTAATAAAACACCACAGACGAAGTGTCTTAAACAACATAAATTTATTCTGAAGACTGGAACCAGGATCAAGGTGCTGGCAAGGTTGTTTTCTCCTGAGATCTCTCTCCTTGGCTTGGAGATGGCTACCTTCTCATTTGCTCATGTGACCTTTCTATTGGGTATGCATCTCTGGGATCCATTCTTCTTATAAGGATGCAGGTCCTATTGGATTAGAGCCCCATACTTATGACCACATTTAACCTTATTACTACTTTAAGGGCCCTCCAAATACAGTCACTTTGGGGATTAGCACTTCAACATATGAATTTTTTTGAGGGGGTGTAACAATTCAGTCCATAATAATGATGTTGTTACTATCTCCATTTTACAGAAGAGATGATTTTACAGATTTTAATTTACCAGGGTCACCTAGGTAATGATGAAATCCAAATACAGCTTTGTGTGGTCTGGAGTGCATATTCTTGACCACCATGCTGTACTGCCACGAGATGCAATTTGGGTACTTTTTTCTTTGTCTAGTTCCATTCTCCACTATAACTAGTATACTTTCCTCTAGGATTCTGGCATTAGATTGTCTTTCAGTTTTAGTTTTCAAGGGTGTTGTGAATTTGTATTGCTCTCTTGAGTGTTTTTGTGAGAACACAAAAGAAATTGCGTTAGTGATTACTAAATGGTTTTGAGCCATTTGGACTAGCTAACTTCTGATCTCAACTATATTTTGTATGGGTAGAAATAACAGACTATGGAATTATGTAAAATCTATAGCTCTTCTTATCAGATTACAGGAGGTATATTCTATCCCAAATAAAATGCCTGCTTACTACCTGTTTCCTATTGATTATAATAGTTCTTTACAGAAGAAAATGTGGTGTCAGAGATTCACAACATCTGTCTTTCCCTTGTAGTTATCAAAAGTGGTGTTGTGTAATAATGCTGCTTTATAATTTCTTATAGCAGAACTCAATTTGACCTCAACAGAATTGAAATTCTGAAGTCATGAGGTAAAAATGGCACTCAAAGTTAACCTGATTCTTCTATGCCTAGTTTAATTTTCTCATGTCACTGACAATCATAGACTGCAGGGTTACCTCAATCACCCTATGTTAAGTATACCAGGCATTTGTCAATTTCATATGCCTTAATCTAAGATCTTAATGTTAAAACTCTTTGCCCCAAGAATAATTTAATATAAACTGAAGCTTTTAGCCAGAGTTCTGGTGTCTTCCTTCATCTAGCTCATCAGTTTCATTAGCATTTCACTTTCAATTGGAGTCTTGCTGCTTTGGAGAACACCTAAAGGAAGAGTAACAATTATGTAGGCAGAGGGAGACTCATGACACAGGGATAAAATAAGGTCATGGTTCCCTTTCACCTGTATCCCTATCTAACAATGTCTAGTACATACATAGTAAGTACTCACTAAATGTTTATTTAGATTGAATGTTGCTAATAAATGCAACTAGCCAAACTGCTCAAGAAGTCCACTGTAAGAGTCATATCATTATCCAAAAGTCTCTTTATAAGCTGTTAAGGAATTTTCTACACATTTTTTCCTAGGGATGTTGCCACCTCCCCCCTTCCCCCAACTCCCTGCCTACTTCTACCTCCAAGTCAACTGTAATTAAATAATAGGGGCTACTTAGATAAAACACAGAAGATAGCATGCTTGTCTTCTAGGTCATTATAATTTTGTGAACGGGCACAAGATGTACACACATGAAGCATTAGAGATTTTTTTAAAAGATTTATTTGAGAGAAAGTGTGTGAGTAGGGGGAGTGGCAGAAGCAGAGAATCTTCAATCAGACTCCCAGCTGAGTATGGAACTCCACTTGGGTCTCTATCCCATGACCCATGAGATCATAATCTGAGCCAAAACCAATAGTTGGATGCTTAACTGACTGAGCCACCCAGGTGCCCCAAACATTAGAGATTTTAAAGTACAAAACAACACAGAAAATTTTGACTTTTTAATGCATAGAATTTTTATTGCTTATGATGGATGTGTTTTATTACATAGGCCAATGCAATTGCATCTTGGATAGTAGCTGCATTGCTGTTTTTAGAGACTGAGCTATAGACAACATGTATTTTCACATTCTTAATTCATCCAAAGAAGAAAAGGAAAAAAAGAAAAAAGCAGAAGTGCCAAAGCTCTCCTCTTTTTTTTGCTACAAGAGTATTTTGGAGGAACTTGGTTTATAAAGATTTGAAAGAGGTTAAGTAACTGGCTTTTGATATAACTTAGTAACTGCTGAGTAACTGATGTTAGAACCAGCAATGTCCTTCTCTTAGTAGCAGGCCACCTGGCACTGGTTGGGGTGGAAAGGCTGGACCCTGAACCCTGGAAGGAGACTGGTGAAAGAGAGGTATGGAATTAGAGCAGAGAAAGGCTAAAAGATGACTGTGAGGCTATTAGGCATGAGAAATTAGACAAATATTCAGTTGTCAGAAAGGCAGAAGTTTTCAGATTTGGGCACTAGGTCAAAACAGGATAAGCAAGAGTGACTGGTGCTGGGTCTTAAGAGGCTGAGGTTAAGGTTGTGAAATTTTTGGTGTTTAATAAGTGGTTTGCTAGAACTCATGGAAGGTCTAAGGCATTAGTTAACATACATATGGTTTTTAAAAAATTTTTTTAAGTTTTTATTTAAATTCCAGTTAACATACAGTGTAATAGTAGTTTCAGGTGTGCAATTTAATGAGTCACTACTTACATACAACACATGGTGCTCATCGCAGTGCACTTCTTAATCCCCGTCACCTATTTCACCCACTACCCACCCACTTCCCTTCTGGTAACCATCAGTTTGTTCTCTATAACTAAGAGTCTGTTTCTTGGTTTGCCTCTCTCTTTTTCCCCCTGTGATCATTTGTTTTGTTTCTTAGATTCCACATATGAGTGAAATCATATGGTATTTGTCTTTTTTGGACTTATTTCACTTAGCATAATATTCTCTAGCTCCATCTATGTCATTGCAAATGGCAAGATTCCATTCTTTTTTATGGCTGAGTAATACTCCATCGTGTGTGTGTGTGTGTGTGTGTGTGTGTGTGTGTGTGTGACACCACATCTTTATCCATTTATCAATTGATAGACATTTGGATTGTTTCCATAATTTGGCTATTGTGAATCATGCTGCTATAAACTTCGGGGTGCATGTATTCCTTTGAATTAGTATTTTTGTATTCTTTGGGTAAATACCTAGTAGTGCAATTGCAGTCTCGTCAACAAATCATGTTGGGAAAACTGGACAGCCACATGGAAAAGAATGAAACTGGACCACCTTCTAACACCATAAACGGAAACAAATTCAAAATGGATGAAAGACTTAAATGTGAGACAGGAAATCATTAAAATTGTAGAGGAGAACACAGGTGGTAACCTCTTTGACATCGACTGTAGCAACTTCTTACTAGATATGTCTCCTGAGGCAAGGAAAACAAAAGCAAAAATAAACTATTGGGACTTCACCAAAATAAAAAGCTTCCGCACACCTAAGGAAACAATCTACAAAACTAAAAGGGAACCTACAGAATGGGAGACAATATTTGCAAATGACATATCCGATAAAGGGTTAGTATCCAAAATATGTAAAGAACTTAGAAAACTCAGCACCCCCCAAAAGTACATATATTTCTAATTGTTGAAAGAGAAAGAATGCAGAAACTGGGACCTACTAAGAGTTTTATGGTATCAGTTATCTAGGCTAAAGGAAAAAATCAGCACAGATTGGCCAAAATAATAAGGAATTTATTTCATAATGTGGAAATCCAGAAGTAATATGGATGTCAGGCAGTTTGATCAGGACACTGATTTATAAAATTATTTTTGTTCTACCCTACTCTGTAGGTCTGTTTCTTCCTCAGATTGCTTTCTTCATGATAGTAAAGTGGCAAAAATTCCAATTATTGCAGCTGCATATCACATACTTTAGAGAAATAGAGATTATCTATATACCAGAATGGCCTGAGATTTTCTCTGATTGTATTAGCCTAGATCACATGCTCATGAATGAACTGATAATAGTGCGTAGAGGATGGAATGCAATGATTAGCTCAGACTAGGTTATGTGCTCCATTCCTGGTCTAGTGGTCAAGCCAGCTTTTCTAGAACCACATGGGTGTAACATCATGGATATGGGGTAGAATGGTTGTTAGAATGATAACCAGAATGTCCATTACATTCATAAACACTCTTTTTCAGTCATCCGGAACCAAAATGTAAAAGAAAAAAAAGATTCCTTGTAGATAAATCACGTTCACCAGGCCTACAATTATGGCCAGATTTTCCTAAAATTAGAATAAAAATATACAACTAATTGCAGCTACCGCTTGCCCCATTCTTTAAAAAAGCCACACAAATGGGTTTAGTGTCATCATTTATTACAAATTTAATAAAAATTGAGAGTCTATTATGTACTCGGACCTTGGCTGGAATTCAGAGATTAAAGAGCTCCCCATCTAATGAGGAGGGCAAAGAGGTAGGCAATTATAATTCGATATGGTAAATGTAACTAAACAACAAAATAAAATGGTTAGCATTATGGACTCTGCTGGCAGACTGACTGAACTTAAGTCTCCTCATTGCCTTTTACCCAGTGTATGACATTTGTATGCCAAATCTTTGAACCTATCACCTCTGCACTCACCGTTCTCCCTTCTGTGACTACAGGGAAGTCAACCTCCTCCCATCCTCCATATGCACTTTTGATCAGATTTTCCTGCCCATCTTGTCAGGGACGTTTACTTTCTAAACTTCAGTTTCCTTTCAACAAAATCAAATAATAATATTATTTTTTGTATCGGGATGTCCTAAGTGTTAAGCATAATTATGCCTGTAAAGGGTTTAATATAAATCCTGGCAAATAAAGAGTGCTTAACAAATATTAACTACTAACTATTTATGGTGGAGCTATGTTCAGTGTTTGGTGAAAGTGTAGAGATCTGGAATCTAATCCAGTCTTTTATTCCTACTTCCCCTGATTAATTCACACTCATATTTGAAAATTTATCTCAGACTCACCTCCTGTTCTGGCTTGGGGTAAATGACCTTCCAGAGCTCCCTGGGAATAGCATCATTGTACAGAGTACTTATCAAAGTAGGTTGTATCTTCTTGCTGACTTGTCTGTTTTTCTGAGTATATTGTAAGCTAGTAATTCTAAGACTGAACTTCTAGCAGAATGGTTGGACTTAATCTCAGAGTTTCTGATTCAGTAGGTCTGGGGTAGGGCCTGAGAGCTTGTGATTCTTACCAGTTCCAGGTGAACCTGAGGCTTTTGGTTCAGAGACCACACTTTGAGAAGTACTGCTGTAAACTTCTGGAGTGCTTACTCAACCAGACTCACCATAGAGAAGGGCCAACAGGCTCTGTTTGCCTCTTTGTTGCCAGCACAATCATGTTCCATATATAATTCTCCCCTTACCCTTATTCTTTTGAAATGTCAGTGCTCTTATGCTCTCCTGCTCTTCTTAGAGGATAGTCTAATATTAATCATTTGCATCTTTGTGAAATTATATCAGGCAGTGCTGCCAGAAAGAAAACTCACCCCCTCAACATTCTCCAGCTTGAAAAGAAAATCCTTTGAGCATCTTCTAGTTTCTTTATTTGCCTGAATTATTTCCAGTCATAGACACTGATTATTCTGCTCAGGTGATTGAAGGTTTGCTTTTTTACCTCACTGTTTCTTCTATTTTGTCAGTTACAAAGTACTACATAGATGTGAGTTATTGAGGTGGTTGGAAGAAGAAGATGATGACGAATGCTAACATTTGTTATTCCAGGCACTGGGCTAAGAGAATTAACTCATTCAATTCTCACAACACACCTATGAAAAGAGTCTTTTATTTGCTTGTTACAGATGAGGAAACAGACACTTGCCTAAGGTCACACAACTGATAGCCCAGTACTCTACCAACTAAGGATGTGTTACTAGGACTAAGTAAAAGAGCATGATCAGGTCTGGAACAACACATATATGCCCACATATTCTATGGCTCTAAATGTTGTTAGGATGGTAAATATCTATAATATATTTTAAAAATTACCTTTAATTTGATGAAATAATTGTATATAAGTTTGCTATATTGAATGCTTGGCAAAATTAAATGTGGGCCATGTCAATATGCAAATTTACGTTTGGTTTCTTTAAGGCTAGTATGAACTCTGGGAGTTTAAATTTTCAAAACCAAATTATGTTGGCAGCTCTTTAGACTAAATTTAAATGTTTGCTTAAAAGAATAAAATGTAAATATTAATGTTTAAAGGACATAGCCAATTTTCCCTTTAACTGCTATTTGAAGCGTATAGACAATTATTACATCTAAGTCTACCATTATGTCATATTAAACAGTCAACTTTCATCATAACACCACAAAATAAGTCTGTGGCTTTATAAAAATTATATGAAATATGAGAAATTGTATTACCCATTATGATTATTGAACCCATAATTAGTGAATCCAGACCCAGAAATTAGGCACACCAGCCAGATTGGTTCAGATTGGTTGACCAGCCAGATTGACTTAGAGGAAAACAATCTAATCAGAATGTGGAGCTCAGTGTCTGGACACCATGGTAGCAGGTAATAAGAGGCTCAGATAGCTGTCACTACTGCCAACATTTATTGAGTGCTCACGATGTGCCAGGCACTTTCTAAGACTAAAATACTAAATCATTCAATTCTCATATGAATTAGATCTATTATCCCCATTTTACAGATGAAGAAACTGAAGCTTGAAATGTTAAATAATTTATTTAGGGCCACACAGTAACTGGTGAATCTGGCAGTTGACTCCAGGTAGTTTGGCTTCAGAATAAGCATGTAGAAGGTTTATAATGAAGTAGTATGTAGCTGGTACAACATGTGGTGAACACTAAAATCAGTAAGGTATGAGAAAAATCCAGGTGGGCCTTGGAGAAGATAGGTTTTTAGTTAAAGTATAGCAGCAGGCTCTAGTTTTGGGGAATGTGGCAAGGGTAAGCCAAAGTCCCAGACGTAGGCTTCCTACAATTTCTAATTCTCTGTGTTCTTTAGGAGTGTCCTGGGGAATGACTGTGCAGATTTTTTCAGGATTGAATGGCTTTAATTACACAGTGGCAGTGGCACCCATTATATGGAGTGTTGTTCACGTCCACTGGAGAGATGTTAAAAGCTTTGCTTAAAAGCAGTGGCCAGTTCTCCATTGCTCTGAGAAAATTCCTGATTTAGAATTCTATCATGGAGTTATCAAAATAAATTTAGAAATTTACTAAGACAAAACAATAATAGATAAGACATTATTAGGGGCAGAACGACACGTAGGGATTCAGGACTCAGGGCCAACTTTACATATAGGTACTTTTTGTAAATTATAAAAAGGTATCCCTTCTTCCCAGCAGTTAGTGTGATGAGGGGACTATAGGAGGGATTTAAGCATCAGGCCTATATGGTCCTTTAGCTAACTTTGCATTAAAAATTGTTTCCTTCTTTAGATTTAATATAATCCCTCTCAAAATTCCAATGACCTTTCTCACAAAAATACAAAAATCAACCCTAAAATTTATATGGAGTCACATAAGACCCCAAATAGCCACAGTAATCCTGAGAAAGAAGAACAAAACTAGAGGCATCACATTCCTGATTTCAAACTATACAACAAAGCTATAGTAATCAAAACAGTATGGTCCTGGCATTAAAATAGATACATTGGTCAATGGAACAGAGGGATGAGGCCAGAAATAAACATTCACTTATACATACGTATAATACTTGACATGGAAGCCAGGAATATGCAATGAAGAAAGGACTGTCTTTTCAATAAATGGTATTGGGAAAACTGGATGACCACATGTAGAAGAATGAAATTGGACCCTTACCTTATACCACTCAGAAAAAAAAAAAACTTGAAATGAATTAAAAAGTTAAACATAAGATCTGAACCTGTAAAACTCCTAGAAGAAAACATAGGGAAAAAGCTCCTTGACATTGGTCTTGGCAATAATTTTTTGGATAGACACCAAAAGCACAAACAACAGAAGCAAAAATAAACAAGTGGTACTACATCAAACTAAAAAACTTCTGCACAGCAAAAGAAACAATAAACAAAATGAAAAGGCAACCTATGGAATGGGAGAAAAATATGTGCAAGTTATATCTGATAAGGGGTTAATATTCAAAATACATAAAGAACTTATTTAACTCAGTAACAAAACAACCAAACAACCTGATAAAAAATGAGCAGAGGAGTGGAATAGTTTTCCAAAGAAGACATGCAAATGACCAAGAAGCACATGGAAATGTTCTGGACATCAATAATCATCAAAGAAATACAAGTCAAAGCCACAATGAGATCACCACACACTTAGAATGACTATCATCAAAAATCTAAGAGATCACAATTGTTGATGAAGGTTTGGAGAAAAAGGAGCTCTTGTGCTCTGTTGGTAGGAATGTAAATTGGTATAGCCACTACGGGAAATAGTATGGAGATTCCTCAAGAAATTAAAAATAGAACTACCATATGATCTAGCAATCCCATTTCTGGGTATATATCCAAAGGAATTGAAATCAGGATCTTGTAGAGATATCTGTACTCCTACGTTCACAATAGCCAAGATATGGAAACAACCCAAGTGCTTGTCAATGGATTGGTGGATAAATCAATGTAATATATGTATAAATCACATATATATGTGTATACACACATACATACACACACACGTACACATAATGAAATACTATTCAGCCATGAGAAAGGAGGAAATTCTGCCATTTGTGACAACTTGGATGAAACTTGAGTATATTATACTAAGTGAAATAAGTCAGATAGAGAAAGACAAATATCGTATGTTATCATTTATATGTGAAATCTGAAAAAGCCAAACTCAGAGAAACAAAGAGTAGAATGGTAGTTACCAGTGTTGACAGTGGGTGAAATGGGGAGATATTGATCAAAGGGTACAAACTTCCAGCTATAGGACAAATAAACTCCGGGACATAATGCACGGCATGGTGATTATAGCTAATAATACTGAATTATATACTTGAATGTTGCTAAGAGAGTAAATCTTAAATGCTCTCATCACAAGAAATGGTAATTTCATGAAGGGATCAAAGTGTTAGCTTATGCTATGGTGGAAATCATTTTGTAACTTATAAGTGCATCAAACCAACATGTTGTATGCCATAAACTTACACGATGTCATTTGTCAATTATATCTCAATGGAGCTGGAAAGGGGGTGCCTGGCTGGCTCAGTCAGTAGAGCATGCAACTCTTGATCTTGGGGTCATGAGTTTAAGCCCCACATTAGGCATAGAGCTTACTTAAAAAAAAAAGATAAACAAACAAACAAACTGGAAAGGAAAAACAAAAAGCAAACAAACAACAACAGCAACAAAGTAAAAATTTCCTTTTAACCAACTTCTTTTAGTAAAAGGAGTCTGCTGCTTATTTCCAGCCAAATCAGGAAAAAAAAAAAAAGACATTGAACTGCCTACCTCAAATTTCCATGGTATTTCTTCTGGCTTCTCATGGCTTTCCTGGTCTCTTGGCAATGGGAGAAGAGAAAGAAAAACTCCTTTTTGACTATCTAACTAGCACTTAGCCTGGCAGCTGGCTCCTAAATTCCTGCAAGTTCTTTCAGCATGGGATATCTGCTAGATCCTTGCTACGACACACAATGGATTCCCTTATCAACCAGCTCTAACTGATCGATGACAGAATAGTTGGACTGGATCTTTAAAAGTGATTTAATATGGAGACTTATTTTATAACCCCAAACCATTAAATATGGCCTGACAACTACAGATGTCCTTATGGGCACAATAGTAGCTACCTTCTACTGAATGCTGAAAGTCACATGCTATAAATAACTTTATACAAAACAACAAAAATAAATGAGCATTGGCTACATGCCAGAATCATGCCAAACTCCTGTACAGGATTTTCTTGTTTGATCCACATAAACCATTCTTAGAAGTAGGTAATAACACTATCCCTATTTTCTTATTCAAGGTTATAGAGTTAGGAAGTATATACATGGGAATTTGAACCCAGGTAGACTATCTCCAGAGCAAGAGCCCTTAACCACTGCACTACTCTTATTGTCTGCCTTTGAAACCAGGGCTTTAAATATCTGGTGCATATGTTGTATCTGTAAGATTCCTTCCAGAGCTGTGTATAGATTTGTTCTTCTCTGCTTGCATAATATCTTCATCTGAAATGTTTTTGCTTCTTTTCTTTTTAAATGGGGCTTAAAATGACAGGATCAAACTGCCAGAACTCAAAAGAGATCATAAAATGCTTTTTGCATAGTATATAAAAATAAGAAAGCCTCACACCTAGTGGATGATATAGAAGTGGCATGAAACAGCGGGCATTAGTGAGCGCATTAATGTAAAAAATGCCAATGAATCAAGAATCAAGAGTTATGGAAGGTTGGAATTCAAGAAAACAGTCCTAGACTCTGTGCATTCAGCCTTAGGATGCAGTTTTGTCACAGGAATAGTTAATTGCAAGAGGAGATTTGAAAGCATTCCCCGATTGCCTTGCTTTTCTGCCTTGAGTGTTGCATCACTCTCTCCTCTACTGGTCCGATGGTATAGTCGTTAAGTACACCCTGAGTGAAGATCACCTAATGAGAATGGAACAGAGTATTGTTTGGGCTCTGGAAACTGATCCTAAAACTTGACTGAGAACGGAGGGAAGATATGAAAGAAATAGATAATGTGCTGTAATTTGGGAACTTGACAATAGCAGATTACAACTGAGAATTACAACTTTGGATCTGACATCATGATAGCATGATTGTTACCTTGGTTTTTGGTGTTAGACATGTCATAACGATTCTTTTTACTTTGGGAGGATAAACAGACACAAATAAAGGGGTCAGAAAGGGGAGTGGAAAGTGCTTACTCAAGTTCCGTCTAAAAAAGTTAGGCAAAGACTGGGTGTTAAAATTTAATCATGCCATAAGATTTAGTACCAAGAATCCGTATGAAGCCATCAATATTTCTTGTTTCTGAATTATCAGGAGGAAAATTTGACTTAGTTCCTGCCATTCTTCCTCTGATTCAATATTTATCACTCGACACCATATTGAACTGTTGCTTTAGCCTTAGTTGTATCATCTGCCATAAGATCTCAGTATAGGTGTCAGCCAGGGGAATGTGCCTTTGCAGACCTCAAACCACAGGGTGTAATTGACCAAGTGCTCTGGCCACTCACTCTGAAATCCACTGTTGCATCTGAGCCCAGACCCTGTTTCCATGACTACCTCTAGTCCGTGACCGGCTGGTGGGGATACTAAGGCCACAATCAGTTCCTGGGAGACCTGGGCCAACTTTGGATTCAAGGTCTCCCCAGTGGCTTTCCTGAACATTCTATAGACTGCGCTGCAATCTATAATGCTTTCCCCTGACTTTCTTTTCCCCCTTTTTTTCCACTCAGAAATTTCTGTTAATGAAATCCTTGAACTTTTTATCCCATTTTAGCATCGACTTCTCAGAAAATCTGGATTAACATATTGCGGTATAGAGGATTTTCCCTCTCACAATCCCAACTTTTTGCTCACAGGTTTGGTGGCTTATTTTAAAATACTCTGGCTGATGAGTTTGTTTATATTTTCTGTACCAATTGGACATATTTTAAACAGTATTATAGGATGACCAAGTAAATTCTGCTGCCCTGTGAATTTGCCTAAATTAAAATTGTGAATTCGAGAGACAATGATGGTAACTCATATGATGCTGTGTTTGCAGGTACAGGTGACTTTAGACATGGTTGGATCAAAGGGCCCAAACTTTGTGATCAGAATACCATCTCTGTCTCTCTCAATTCTGCTTTCCTTTGCATCGATTTTGTTTTCTTCCAAAGTATACTCTCCCTGAAGTGAAAACAATGTCCTCTTAGCAGCTCTAGACTTAGATCATCTCATTGTGAATAATTTCAGTGAAATGAGAATACCAGATTCCCTATGCTCCAGCAAATCTCATGTATGACTTTCCTTGTTCCAGTTTGGGTCATGTGCCAGGAACATGAGGTGCTTTTCAGCCAGGTCTGAGTTGTATGTTCACCTCTGGAGCGGTGCAGTGAGGGAGGAGGAGGGATAGTTTTTCAAAAGAAAGTTTTAAGACACTCCAAAACAGTAGCAGATAACCAATACTGAGGTTGTGAACCCACTACAAATTTCAGTACTGCTCTCTTTGGGCAGATGATAAGCCCTAATATTTGTAAAATGACCTGTAAATATTGCTTTAAATAATCTGTTTTGAGTTTTACAACATCCTGTGAGTATTACCTTTACTTTATAAATGGGAAAATGAAAATTTAGATATTAAGGGATTTGTTCAAGGTCATAGTGGCCAGTAATAAAATATATAAATTTATTTATTTATACTCCACTTTCAAGACATATAATAAAATAGAAGAAGTGAGTCAAATTTAAAAAGTGAGACAAAGAGAAATATAAGTTAGACTAGAAGGTAGAGAGTCAATATGGAGAATATAGTGCTCTATGGAATGAATTTGGCTCACAAGTTTAGGTGTAATCTTCTAGGTAGACAAAGTAAAATGAGGAGCATAATTAATAAGAAAACAGCATATCAGCTCACAATGGGTGTTCAGCTTTTTCTGGCTATAAGATGTAAAAAATATTTATTATGTGGCACTTTGTATAGGCTGCTCTAGTGAGTAACAATTTCAACATCTCTCTAGCTATTGCAATTTGATTTTTAGATATTACAATTTTTAATACTATGTCTTATATTGTCTTTCACAGGAAGCCAAGAGTCTGAAGCCAAAGTGTCATTCAGTAAAAGCTTGTCCTAGTGGGGGACAGAATAATGCATACCTATATATCTATATACCACATTATGTTTCACATACATAAAAGTCACAAGGCATATCACAAATTGCATTTCTGTTGTAATATATAGGAAGCTAATGATAAACTCTTTGTTCATGACAGAATTTGGTATTCATTTTTTGACTCAAAATTAGGTGCCTTTCCTGTAGTACCTTGCTTTAAATATATTTTTAATACTGTTAAAGGAATAGAGGCAAATCAGAAATAAAATTCCATTAATAAAGCATGTAGTAAGATATAATAAGTCCATTAATTTGTAATTCTGTAAATTACAGTTTACTGAGAAAATTGACCTAGTGACCCACATTTGATTTTACAATCAATGTTTACTATCCATGCATATGTAAGCACATAATTAAATCTTCTTACATTTATAGGATCTGATCTAACTCTAACAAAATAAAAGAATAATGGTTAATTGTAGATTAGTGTAGAATTATTTTATAAGTAGATTTTACAGTTAAGCCTCTGAACTTTTGCCACTAAAATGCCATTGAATTAGAAGTAAGTGGTTTCCAAAGAAACTGCAAGGGAGCAAATCCCACCATTAAACTCTTCTTTCAGAGAGCAGTATCTGTTACATGTTGAATAACATCTTATTCAATTAGAAAGTTATTGTAATGTTTTATTTTTGTGAAGAATGTAAATAGACTCAAGCTCATTTATTATAGAAAATAAATTAACTGTTAAAAATATCCTAGTTTGAGTACACTAATATGGGCTTTGAAGCTAAAAGGTATTTTCTGTTGTGCTTTCATGTTTTTGTGGTAACTTAGTATTCCTAGTAAGATGAACCTCTCCACTATTTAGGAAGGAAGGAAGGAAGGAAGGAAGGAAGGAAGGAAGGAAGGAAGGAAGGAAGGAGAAAATGATTACTATCCCTTTCTTATTTTACTTATACATTTCTATAGTAATGTTCTCAAGGCTTGAAAGATGTCTGCTCCCTCATAATATGAAATTTGTCTTGAGAAACTATACTAAACATGGGCGTGAGAAAGAATACATCAGTAAATAATGAAGAGGTGAGCTTTTGTCAGGAACTTATCTATCCCCAAGGCATATCATTAAAATTTCCAATATAGTGGCAAAATAATGATAGCTTAGCAGTAACTTTATACACGATGTGATTATAAGATTTGAGAAATGTATTTATATGTCTGTATGAGAGTATATTACTCATATGTTTATGTATTAGCGATATATGCCCCCAAAGAATTCTTTAGTTGCATCATGTTTTTAAGGTTGTAGTTCCCCATACTCATTTACATCTCATGTAAGTGATTTTTTTTGTAGAAACTGTATAAGCATCATGAACAATTTGTTTATTTATTTATTTATAAGATTTTATTTATTCATTTGAGAAAGAAAGACACAGAGAAACAGAATGAGCAGGGTGGAGGGGCAGAGGGCGAGGGAGAAGCAGATTCCCCGTTGAGCAGAGAGCGCAACATGGGGCTCGATCCAGGACCCTGGGATCATGACCTGAGCTGGAAGCAGATGCTTAACCGCTTAACCGACTGAGCCACCCAGGCGCCCCTGTATTTATGAAAAATTTAAAGTAAATGTTTTCATTCTTTTCTAATGTTGCTAAGCAGAATTAACTGTTTCCTTCTCTGTGTCTTCATTGCACTAAGTTCACACCACGAGGGCAGCATTTGTCACATACTGCAGCTAAGGAACCACCTCAAACTGTAAGAATATTAAGGTCAGGGGCTGTCTTGCTCATCTTCCACTCCCAGTGCCTATTAGAGCATCTAATGTATGTTAGGGGCTCAGTGGTAGGTTTGTCAAATGAATCAACTGATGAAGTCATATTGGGTGCAGGTTACAGCTGTGATTCTTGCCCTCAAACATAATACAAAAATGGAGATTGTATATTACTTATTAATAATAAGAAACATTAATACTGAAAGAAAAACTATGTGCTAAGTAAGAATCTTTTTTTTTTTTAAAGATTTTATTTATTTATTTGACACAGAGAGAGAGAAAAACAGTGAGAGAGGGAACACAAGCAGGGGGAGTGGGAGAGGGAGAAGAAGGCATCCTGCTGAGCAGGGAGCCTGATGCGGTGCTCAATCCCAGGACCCTGGGCTCATGACCTGAGCCGAAGGCAGATGCTTAAGGACTGAGCCACCCAGGCGTCTAAGTAAGAATTTTTTTTTTTTAAAGATTTTATTTTTTATTTTTTATTTGAAGAGATAGAGACAGCCAGCGAGAGAGGGAACAGAAGCAGGGGGAGTGGGAGAGGAAGAAGCAGGCTCATAGTGGAGGAGCCTGATGTGGGGCTCGATCCCATAACGCTGGGATCACGCCCTGAGCCGAAGGCAGATGCTTAACGACTGCGCCACCCAGGCGCCCCCAAGTAAGAATCTTTTGACTTACATATGAATTCAGCCTTGAGAGAGGCAGATTTATGCAGTGACTGGGAGCAAGAATTCTACAGACATATTTGAGTTCAGTCTCAGCTCTGCTATTTACTAGCAGTCTGACTGCCAGCAAGTGATTTAACTTTCTGAGCTTGTCTTCTCATCTTAAAGATGCTGATAATAATACTATCTACCACATAGAGTTGTCATGAATTTAAATGAGTTAGTCCTCTTAGAGTGGTAAAAGCAGCATCTGGCATATAATAAATACTCAGTCATAATTAGCCATAAGATCTTTGGACCTTTTATAAAAAACATCTTTAGAAGTAGTATACTATGGACATTTCTCCCCACCAGACTAAATTTCAGTGTTTCTTCATTACCCAAAGAGCAAAGTTTGTTAGTTTGTCTGCCTATCTACCTACCCACCTACTACCTACCTACCTACCTACCTATCTATGTTCTATCAATCATCTATCTCAGAACTGTATTGAAGACTAGTATTAGGAGTGATGATAGTTGGGGATATAGAAGAAGAGTAGATTTTCTATGCTTGTTTCTTGAAAAAGCACCATGTTCTCTACCTGATGGTTGAGTGAAACGGGAAAAGTCTAAAAATGTACTTATTTTGATATAGCAGTTTCAGTGTTTTCTTAACTATTTGTGAAATCCATTTGGGAAACTGAAGCCACTATTTCCATCTTTTTCCCCCCCTTATCATTCGCTATTAGAATACATTTAAATGGACTGTCACTGAATGCAAGTGCTATGGGTCAAATATATGGCAACTGATAACACACCTCTCTAAATGAAGAGGAAAGGAGGGTCTTGAGCAGGGGTGACAACTGGAGGTGCAGCCAGTCCATAGGAAAAGAAGGTAATCTTGTACCTTGGAGCCCAGGGGCAGAAAACAAACAATTTCTGGAAGTTCCCAATGTCTTGAGAAGGGGCAAAGATGCAAAATACCATATAGCTCTTCTTCTAGAATATTTGGAAATCTTTAAAAGAGGAGAGTTAATCATCTGTCTTGAATAATGAAGTATTTATTTCCCTTGAAAACACAGTTGAGGGCTCTTGGGTGGCTCAGTGGGTTAAGCATCTGCCTTTGGCTCAGGTCACGATCCTGGGATCAAGCCCACATCAGTGGGGAGCCTGCTTCTCTCTCTCTCCCTCTGCCTCTCCCCCAGCTTGTGCACACACACACTCTCTCACTCACTCTCTCTCAAATGGATAAAGTAAAATCTTTGAAATAAAATAAAATAAAATACCACCTTAAAAAAAAAAAGAGAACACAATTGTAGTAGTTGACCTTCTATACCTTGGCAATTCTACATAAAATATACACTTGTAATGTGGCCACATTTTCTTCATCAGAATCTTTTTTTGCAATTGCTAGTGAAGCTCCATGGAGTAGAGATTATCTATCTATCTATCTATCTATCTATCTATCTATCTATCTATCTACCTACCTACCTACCTATCAATCACACACTTAAAGGAGAAACTTATAAAGATGACAACAAGAGATTTCATTTAGAATGACTAACTCCTCCTTACAGAGTGAGAACCACACATAGTTAAGTTAGGCCAACCACAATGGGATTCTTAATTTATAGTCCCTTCTTACTGAGAAATTAAATAGAAACATTTTAGGTGTTTAATAAATATCTCTTTCGTGATGTATTTTAAAGCATCTTTTTTCTTTCAATTGTATGCTCATTTCATCTTCTTTCCCACATAGTTTTGCTTTAGGCTAGCGCTGTTCAATAATGATATAAAGTGAGCCACAAAGGCGAACCACATATGGAATTTTAAATTTTCCTAAAGCCCTGTTAACTTTTTTTCATGGGGTGAAATTAATTACCATTATCTGGTGATTTTTAAAAAAAAGATTTTATTTATTTGAGAGAGAGAGAGAAAGTGCATAAGCAGAGGGAGGGGCAGAGTGAAAGGGAGAAGCAGACTCCCTGCTGAGCAGGGAGCCCAACATGGGGCTCAATCCCAGCACCCTGGGATCAGGGCCTGAGCCTGAGGCAGACGTTAACCCACAGAACTACCCAGGTGCCCCCATTATCTGGTGATTTAATGTTGAACCATTTTCTTCACAATGATTTAGTTGCATCTTGTATTCTTTTGTTCCTCCTCTTGGCATTTTTGCTATTAATACTTTTTAATTATTGGTTACTACTGAAAGTATGGTTTTAGAAAACGTTGGTACATGTTAGCTAATAATGACATTAATCAAAATGGCTTAGCTAGAAACTACAAGTGACAAAGAGAAAGCGTCTACTTTACAAGATTAAATTTGGTTAATTAATCTTGGTTAGTTGCCCAAATATAAGACAGTTGAATTTTAAAATACATTAGATGTTAACCAATAAATATGGATTCAGACTTTAACCATAATATTGCCTGCTTCATTTTGGTATGATTATAAAATAAAAACAACAGCTCTTGTTTTTGTATGCAAGTCTGGGCTTGTAGTACCCGTTGGCTCCTAAATAGCTTGTATAGAATAATATTGCAGTAATGTAGTGGGTTTTTGCTGACTTATTACTGTGAATGGGTGTACTTTGAACTGTTTTCCAGAAGTGGTGGAAAATTTACATGCCCTCTCATTTTAGAGAGCGAAACTCTCCCACAGATTATATAACAATGGACACAGATGTGTGGAGATATTGATTCCCTCAGGCCCTAGAGCAGCTGGGTTGTGCCTGAGGGGTGGCTCAGAGCCTTTGGCTGTCACCTCAGCTAGGAACAACCTCATCCATTATCCCATAGTATCTCTTAAGTATCGTTTTCTCTGTGAGCCAAGATTTGGTAAAGGCTCTGTCATACTCTGTCACAGTAGATTCAAATCTCATTTCATTTTTCAAAATAAATGAGATCCTACTCAAGTAGAAAATGTGTTAGCATGTCACACAAATACTGTGTTTCCCCCCAGTATCTCTTTCCATAGTTAATTGTGTCTTCTGAGTTTTCAGGTTTCTAAATGAAGTTTAATTTACTTTTCTTTTCTCCTTAAACCTACTAAATTACTATTTATCAACTTTTAAAAATCATGCACTACTGTTAATTAAAAATCCTCTTTAATATTTTTTTGAGATAAAAAGCAAATATTTTGAAACTAGAAATCAGTCAAAACAAAGGGTAAATATTTATTTTCACACGATGCGTGTTTCCCCGATTTTGATATATACCTTGGGGATATAGCCTCTTTAAAAGAAATCACTAAAAAATGCTTTAGTTTTGAAATACTGATAAACCAAGTATGAACAAATGACACATTATTATTTGCTCAAAGAGAAATAATTTCAAATATCATCAGTTCCTATTTCTTATTAGTCATCTGATATTTTCATTCTTCACTGACATTTTTTAAGTGTCATGTTCCTAATGTTGCAATAATTGAGTGGATCTTAAATACTGTTAAAGAGGTGCTTCACCTTATTTGACTTAGTGAGACATAAAGAAGGAAGAAAGGCACTTAAGGTCACATAGAGAGTTACTATAAAACTTACGGCCATGTCTCTATTGTTGTCCCTGGTGTCATGGCCTGGTGTTGTCCCAGCCTTTGTTTTCATTTTCCATCATTCTGCTTAAAGCCTTTGAGCATGACCAGGCCAATGGATTTAATGATAATGTCTCACAGAGTTTAAATACAAGGTGCTCATGTTAGCGTCACATCGTAGATTGGTTCTTTTTAAAAAGCCAAAAATATTCCTTGAAATCTTCCCCCCAAACCTGCAACTCAATGGAGCAAAAGCTATAGTAGCAGTATTTAAAATATTTGGCTGGTCAATATTTGCATGGTAGTGGTTCTGTTAGAAACATTATTTTTTATTATAAACATTACTGAGTTTATAGGTCATCATGAATATTTTTCTAAGTTTATGAAAAATTATAGGACTGTCAAAGTAAATTTATATAATAATCAAATTTCTTGATTCTCTGATGTATATCTTTTTCTTTTTATCGGTAAAGACTAGTAAGGATTTCCTTTAAAAAGGAGCAAAACTATTAATTTGATATAAAAGAGGAACCTGTAAGAAATGAACTTAGATGGCCAAAAATTTGAGTTGAATTTATTGAAGCACATATCCACAGGTATATTGCATAAACATTTTGAATTATCTTGTTAAATGATCTTAACTTTCCAATCAGGGCCATGCTTGAAGGAAAAAAATTCCTTTTATTTTTTTTCTCTTGATGAAAGGTTAAGACATGACTGTTTTTAACAACGCATTTGAAATTGATTTCTTTCTTTTATTTTTTTAAAGATTTTATTTATTTATTTGACAGAGAGAGAGAGGCAGCAGCGAGAGAGGGAACACAAGCAGGGGGAGTGGGAGAGGAAGAAGCAGGCTCTCAGTGGAGGAGCCTGATGTGGGGCTCAATCCCAGAATGCCGGGATCATGCCCTGAGCTGAAGGCAGACGCTTAACGACTGAGCCACCCAGGCACCCCTTGAAATTGATTTCTACTTAAAGAATTTACACACATATGGGTAATCCTTATTAAACCCAGCAAGTGTGCTTTGCCTTGTAGCCAGCTTTTGCAAGAACTCATGTTCAAAGATGTTAAGTCTAACTCCAAAATCCTTGAACAATTGACTACAGAAGATTAGGTTAAATTTCCTTTGTATAGGAGTAGTTTATCACAGAGCTAAACTTCAAAAATTCTCTTTATACATCTCCATCTCCCTAAAATTTCATATTCATAATAATTGCTAGAAACCTCTCCTGTCCTTTCATACAATCTGCTCTCCAACACATATCACCATCCACTTCTTCCTCACCCCTTCTCCTGAGTCCTTCCAGTTGTCTAAAGTCCCGTTAGTGAGTTTATTCATTCGTTCAGCAAGTATTTATTGAGCACCTGCTATGTGCCTGACACCATCCTTAGGACTGGGATGGAGTGGAGAACTCTTATCCTCATTTTACCTGTTAGAGCTTTTTTTTTTTTTAAAGTTACAACTCAAATTGCTTTATCAAATAGGCAAAAACAAAACAAAAACAAAAATAAACAAAAAAAACACTGATAGTTTATGTGACTAAACAGACATGGTTTGGCTCAGAACTCAATAGATATCCTCAGAATCTACTTTTCTACTCTACTTCCTCTCAACTGACTCCATTTTCATGCTGTACCACCTAGCCTTACAGAGCTTCAGGCTCACAGTGTAATAGTAGCCAGGCCAGCGTAAGAAATGCTCCCTTCCTGGATGCTGCAAAGAAAATTTTAGAATTGAGCTTATTGATCCTGATTGGCCTCTTTTGTGTCTGGTGCCCCCTCCAGAGGTCACCAATGTGGCCAGGAGATGGAATGTGTTGCTTGGGTAAGCCTACAGCATGCATTGCTCCTGGATCCTAGAGGAAGAGTTTGTTTTACATGAAGCAGTTGTGCTGAGAATGTGAAAGAGGTGGTTGCCTAAGAAGGGAATGAATGTGAGCACATTCTGGGTAGTCAAAAGACAGCGGTCCCTGCGGCTGTTCTAGTGTTTTCCCCTCAAGGACCTAATCTCCCCTCCTCATGTTACTAAACGATATCATCTATCCTATTACATGTGAATTTTTAGCTTCATCTGCTCTAATTTCACACTCAGTGCAGGAATTTCTTCTCCCATGTTCTCAAGACATTCCAACCTTCATTTGAAGATCACCAGAGATAAGATTTCACTACCTGGAGAGGTAGACTGACGGCTGGTTTTCTAAGCCGTAAAATCAGGCCTCTGCTCATTTTCCGCTCTACGCTGAGCTTGATGTGGAGTTACAAAAAAAAAAAAAAAAAAAAAAAAAAAAGGTTGTGAATGCTTAGAATAGGTAGTTCAATTACTCTCCAATTATAACATCCTTTAAAAACTTGCATATAGACAAAGATCGCATATGACTAATGATTTAACTATTCAGGCTAATATGACCAGAGGGTAAAATTTAAAGTTTTAATGGGTTTTGTTTCCATTTGCTCTTATCTTAAAGGATAATTATTCAAGCAGAGCTTTCTACTATGGTTAGAATGGCGATCTATGATAATATTTATGGAGCCTTGAATTCTGGTGACATTCAAGTTTGAGAAATTTAAATATAATTTTATGTACTAAAACTGTGCTTAAGGAAGAAGCTATTAAATATAAAAACAGGCTAGACTATAAATTATGCATCTTTAGTCTCATTTTCCTCAGTTTCATAACTGGTTTGTGTGTAGACTCTCATGTCTGAAAATGAATCCAAATATGGAGAAAACAATATTCTAATATTTTTAGAAAGTTTGCACTGACAACACAAAGAGATAAAATAATGAAACCTCTCAGATAGAAGTTGTGTAGCATAGGCTCTGACTGCCAATCTCTCAAACATAGGAAGATACCATGGTTAATACCTATGTGGACAGAAGATTAGTAATTTGATTCTCTGGCCCTAAATGTTTTGGAAGGCACTTCCAAATATTGGATTCCTCGAGAGTAGCTTTAAGGGCCTTAACACACATGTAACACCTGCTATTCATGCACATGAAACAATTCTAAGTTGTTAGTACTTTTGGATAACAAATGTAAAATGTTAGAATCACTAATTCCAGATGGAACCGAGAGAGTAGATGATTTTCCTAGGGTAATGCTGAAGTTCAAGGTAGCATTTGAGGCATAAGCTCGGGGCTAACTGCAGGAAAGACTTTTAATTCCTGCCTTCACACTGGAAGAAATTTATATAAGAGCACAGATGAGGTTTTATCTGTTCAGCCATAACGCAGCCGTAATGCAGCTTCAGGAAGAGTAGCTCATAGAAGCTGATTCTTGAAGAGGCAAAGCCTGTAAGAGACATGCCTCCTTTCCTTATAATGAGCTGCTAAAGATATGCTGAAATATATATATATAAATTAAACCATTCATCACTCGTACTTTGCTTTTCTAAATAAGAACCAACTGCATAAGCAGGTACACTAAGCGGGTATGTTTCTTTCTCTCCTAACAATGGGCATCATGTTCACGAAGATGCGTTCAGCTTTAAGCACCTGTCTATGCATTTCATGTAGATGATGAAAGCTAATATTTGTAAATCTGGCCAGGGAAATTTCCATATCTGAAAATCAATAGCACAGACTTTATTAATTCAGATATTTAGCATTTTTGTCAGATTAGGTTGTAAAGAAATGTTATAAAAGCATCATTTTATACTTCTTTTTTTAAAGTTGTTTTTTCTCATCAATCTAATCATCACCTTCTATCCTTTGGAAAGTGTTTTAACAAAATGCGAGTAAGAAATCGGTTATATGCTAAGTTAGAGAAAATAATAGGTATCTTGATTTAGCCTTAAACTTCTGATGGTGGTATTTAGTCAGAGTGAGTTACACAAAGTGTTCTGGGTCAAGACCTTTCCTTTTCCCTTTAGTTTTCTTAAAAGAGTACATGCTTCCTTTTTCTCCCATCAGGATGTAACAGATGTAATGTTTCATTTTGTTCTAGACAACATGAGACAATAGATTAGCAATTTGAAACAGAAGGGGATATGATACACTCCCCCAGGAAATGTTTCAGAGGGTGTTTTTGGGTCTTCATTGGTTACAGTGATTGGGGGTCCAACTGGCCTTTAATGGACTGGAAGGAAGGGGGCTAGATGTTGTGCAGTGTATGGCACAGCGCCACACAATGACAAATTGTCCCATGGTCTGTGCGACTTTCCAGTATCTTGCAAGTAATAGACCTTTATATTTTGTCCTGGTTTTCATGAATTCTTTAGGAATGCAATTACTGTGTAAGTAGAGGAGAGATTTTATACAATGTTTTTATGTTTTCAGAGTTACTAGGGATTAGTAAAGAGTTCAAAATATATTACTGAAGGCAGTATCATTTCTGGAATTTGAATTGCTAAAATAGATCATTCTGCATTTATTGAATACATGTTGAAAGAACCTCTCTCTTTCTCTTCAATCCAACTCTGAATATATTTATTTATCCCTTATTTTAAAATGACAAATATAGAGCAGAAAGTTTGACAATATTCAATTGAATATTGGCTTTTCTTTTTTTTTTTTTTTAAAGATTTATTTATTTATTTATTCGACAGAGATAGAGACAGCCAGCGAGAGAGGGAACACAGGCAGGGGGAGTAGGAGAGGAAGAAGCAGGCTCATAGCAGAGGAGCCTGATGTGGGGCTCGATCCCACAACGCCGGGATCACGCCCTGAGCCGAAGGCAGACGCTTAACCGCTGTGCCACCCAGGCGCCCCTGAATATTGGCTTTTCTTAAATCCAATTTAATTTACTACAATTGAGGGCCAACACCTGCTTTCTGTTTCTTATCTAGTAGAGCCATACCTGAAAATTTAAATAAGGAAATGCATATTATTTTACTGTGTACATAAAATTTTATTTCTCCTTTATTTCACAGTTGAGGCATTGTATTGATTCTCTGAAATTATATATGTAGGTACATTGTATTATTTCTAAATTTCACTCCATGGTAGTAAAGGAGGGTGATAAAAAGATGTGTTATTAAAAGTATGTATTGGGTTGGATAGGATTGAAAACCACTCAGTAGATCTGCCTACCAAAGTGAGATGCCAAAACAAATTGCAGAATTTTCAAAGAAAACAAACCTTTGCAATACTTTCTGACACCCTAGTCATTGTAAGAATTTAAAGGAATCAGAATGTGGAGGGTGGGGAGAATTTGTAAAGAAGAAAAAAAAAAGATGTCTTTGAAAACAGCCTTGAGGCCTCCATGGCACCATTTCATGTTCTACCTTAGCCTGTAGGATCACTACGGAGGACAAGAAGACGCCAGCAGATGAGGTCTGTGTGGAGTGGACCATGAATGATATGGTGTCTAGGGACTAGGGGAAGGGGTGGATTTCTAAGGGCTAGGCGAAGGGGAAGGGAAGGGACCCAAAATAATGGATTTATCCCTGTCAGAGTAGCTCCCTCCATAGAACCCACAACTATACCCAAGAGAGAAAGTCAGCCTTAAAGAACTAGCAGATTCAGAGCGTAAGCTGTCTAATCAGGCAGGTAATATCCTAACTTCTTCATTTCATGTCCCTCTTATACTCTTATCTGGGGCTTGAGAGTGAGGAAGTAGGTGGGGACAGAGAACAGAGCAAGCCCATACTCCTTCCCTAAGACCTGTGACCGTCAATCATAGGCCTCTGCTGGGGGAGGAGAAAAGAAAATTCTCACCTTGGAGTGAAGACTGAAGTGTTGATGAATACATTGGATTGAACCATCTAATTCTGAACTGAGACTTTTTTTTTTTTTTTTTTTTACTGAAAGTGATTACATGGACCATCTATTATATTAGAGTGAGTCAAAAGCAATGAGGCCTGATTAAGACATAGATTTCACCTAGAAGGAAAGGAAAAAATTTCCCCTGCTGAACAAATTTTAAGGGGATTCTCGGGAGAAAAATATCTGGTAACTTCCCACAAGTCATAAAATAAATTAGGCAAAAATCATGCTCCAGGAATAGCCTGCCCCCTGCCCCCTGCTCCTTACCCTTATTCTTCTGAAAGGGCTCATACTCACATGCTGTCTTTATCTCCTCTCAGATGTCCTTATATCTGTCCTTTACATTACACCTTGGTGAGATTATATCAGCATACCTGTGCTTTCAGTATCTGTAACTGTAGTAGAAAAAGCCTGCCCCCCCCCCCCCACATTGAAGGATCTTTAGTCTCCTTTTCAGGAAGTAGAAAAGTAGAAGAGCTGTTTGAAAATTGATTTATTCTAGCAACATGTGAACGATAGTTCAATGATAAAAATTTGTAATCTGTTGTAAAGGAACAACACTTCTGTGTGTTCCCTCTTTTCTCAGTGCTCTGCTACAACGCTACTTCCCTTCTGACACCAGGTGTGTGGGGTTTCCACCCACTTCTGTGGTACAAGTTGGGTGTCCTACAATTTAACTCAATTCTTTTTTTTTTTTTTAAAGATTATTTATTTATTTATTTATTTATTTATTTATTTATTTATTTATTTGACAGAGATAGAGACAGCCAGCGAAAGAGGGAACACAAGCAGGGAGAGTGGGAGAGGAAGAAGCAGGCTCATAGCAGAGGAGCCTGATGTGGGGCTCGATCCCACAATGCCGGGATCACGCCCTGAGCCGAAGGCAGACGCTTAACCGCTGTGCCACCCAGGCGCCCCTAACTAAATTCTGACACTATCTACCTGGAGATAGCAACAGATCCCACAGGTGAAGGCCTCAGTCTCCCAAGACCACCTCCCACCCCCCACCCAAAACTTCCGACATTGATCCCAAGTACAAGTTGTTACCTGCACTTCTGACCCATTGGCTATACATTGGAGGTTTCTACAACCCCTTTTGGGAGCTCAATTAATTTGGTAGAGTGGCTGACAGAACTCAGGAAAACAGTTCACTTAACTAGATTACTATTTATTATAAAAGGGTATAATTAAGGAACAGCTGTATGGAAGTGATACTTAGGGCAAGGGATGGGGAAGAGGACATGAAATGTCTTCCTTGGGCATGTGCCACTCCCCCTGCACATCTGTGTTCACCAACCCTGGAAGCTCTCCAAGTTCTGTCCTTGGGGTTTTTATGTAGGCTTTATTACCTAGGCATGATTGATTAAGTCATCAGCCATTGGTGATTTAACTCAATCTCCCGCTCCTCTTCCCTCCCCAGAGATGGGGGAGATGGTGAGGGAGTGCTTAAAGTTCCAACCTTCTAATCAAGGTTGGTTCCCTTGGCAACCAAACCACCACTCTTGGGTTACTTAGGGACTTTCCAGAAATCACCTCATTAACATAAACTCAGTTGTGGTTGAAAGGGGCTTGTTATGGGTAATATCAAAAGCCCTTTATCCCTCTAATCACATAGGAAATCCCAAGGATTTTACAAGCTTTGTGCCAAGAATGGGAGGAAGATCATAAATATATTTCTTATTATAAAGCACAATATCACATCTATCCTTGACTATTAATTAATGTATGTTTTGGATGTTTCAAAGTATTGGAAGGGAGTAACTTTAAGGGATAATTCATAATGTGTTAATAATATGTCTGAGGCAATAAAGAAGAGATCTGGCCATGCAATAAATTTGAACTCCTGTATCTGTTGAAGAGAACACAGCCAACTATATCAAAGTCTAGTATTAATATATTCTCCATTTATAATAGTTAAAAGAATTTGTTCATAATTTAAATTATGATCACCCACTAACTTAATAAATGTAAATAAAATGGTAAATAAATATGGTAATAAAATGTAAATAAAAAATGTAAATAAAAAGTATATAAAATGGTAAACTGAGACAAGCTCAAATTACCAGAAAGTAAGTTTATTTGGGAAAGCAGGGGAATTGCAATTCTGGAAACACATGCTGGAGCAAGCTATAGGAAAGTCCACTGAGGCTTTGGGGTGGGCTCTATTTATAGGCAAGGAGTGCACAGAAGGGGAAGTGCAGTCAGAGTCCACGCAGAAAGTTCATTGGCTTGAAGTTGGGGAGAGATTCTTGGCAGATGTTCATTGGTCAGGAGATAGGTCTCAGTCTTCTGTAAATCAAGCAATTAAAGGACATCAGTCTTTTATATTCAAAGTTCTGTTCTTCTGAGGTGAGTGCATGAGATTCTCCATTTCATATCCTGCAGTTCATTTTAGGTTGAAATCCTTTCACAATGAAATTTTTAGACTTTAAAAACATGCAAGTTTCAGTAATAAATCACCTTAGAAACATGTAATATTAAGAGTTAAGCATCCTGTACATGGCAGCTAGTTCCATTTTAAAAAGAAAGGATGATTTATTATTTTTTTTAAGATTTATTTATTTGAGAGAGAGCAAGAGAGAGGGGGTAGGGGCAGAGGGAGAGGGAGAGAGAGGCCCAAGTAGACTCCTCACTGAGAGGGGAACCCACTGAGTGACTCCATCTCATAACCCCGAGATCATGACCCCAGCTGAAACCAAGAGTCAGACGCCCAACTGACTGTACCACCCAGGTGCCCCAAGAATGTTTTTTTTAAATGTATATATATATTACATATATATATGTACATATATACATATATATGAATATATATATGTACATATATACATATATATGAATATATATATGTACATATATACATATATATGATATCTTAATGAAAAAGCTTAAGCTTTGAGAGTTTAAATTGTGTTACTTAATGCAAATATATCCCTTCCATACTAGTTACCCTATAAACAGTCATATCAGTGGTTTAAGTTAAATTATGAATTTTAGGTTAAATATAGAATATTCAACACTACGTAACAGCTCGCCAAACTGACCAAGAAGGAATAACAACTCACAATGAGAAAAAGGAAAGGGAGACGAGACATCAGCAGATGAAAGATTGCAGCAAGGTTTTAAAAAGATGGCGAGTTGGAGGATAAACAGTAACTCCTGTACAGAGCAGACAAAACTGAAACCTAAGTGTCCACAGGGGGACAAGCCAACATGAAAGACACCAGTTATTGGATTTATGATCTCTTTGAATAAAGTATAAATAACACCAGCAAATTGGTTAATTAGTTACGTCTAGAGAATTTGAGTGCTTACTGTGTGCCAGGTACACTGTTAGAAATTACATATATCATATGGGCAAGTCACTGAATATATCTAGGTCTCTGGGTTCTAAACTATAAAATGAGGAAGTGAGATTGGACAACTTTGGCCTTTGGACACTGTGACGTATTGTATGACTGTGTTCATTATTTGCTGCTCTTCTGTACAGTCCATCCCTTCAGGGCTCCTACTTTTGAATCTGCTCTTAACCTCCCTTCAACCCACTTCCTGTTGAGAGGAGTACAGTTCCAGCCCCACTGATGACAGACTTGGCCATATGAATTGCTCTGGCTATAGAAATGCGAGTGGAATGTACACAGCAGCATTTCAGAGATGCTTTACTCAGATCCCCCTTCAAAAGGAAGGACTTACTGCCAAGGTGGGAAGTGCCACTGGCAGACAGCCTCCAGCTGTTAGGTTCTTTAAGGTCCACCTTAGCCGGAGAGAGCTGCCTCTCCTGGGATCATGACCTTTGCAGGATAGCCTGCATCTGGTAGCTGAGTGAGTGGGGAGTATAAAGACCGAGCAATTTTGGCCTCATTCGGGATACGCTGCTGGCAGTGCTTGCTCCAGAGCTCCCCTCTGCACTGACAAAAGCTTTAACCCTGCCTCACCGTTTGCTTCTTGTTCTGACCAATCTGCTTCTTCCACTTTCTTCACAGGATTGACTTCAGATCACACCATGCCCCCCAAATTCCATTTTAGCATCTGCTTCTGAAGATCCCAACCTGTGGCTTAGGCTCTGTCTGACCTGCGGTTGTGAAAGTCATCAGGTGGTTTGCCTATTATTGCTCTAGTCCCTATGCCACTAGAATCACATATCCTGAATAGGGGTTGCTCCTTTAGCTTGAGTTCCAGAATGAAGGCAACAGGGAGCACAGCTGAAGCCAACCTGCAAAGGACCTTAAACATGAGCATTAAATAACCTTTGTTGCTGGAAGATTTGCTGTCATAGAGTGTTTATTATAGTAGGATGACTTAATGAAAACTGAATAATAATAATATCTAAGTAAATAATAACAAATAATAAAAACATTAACTGACCCCCCCCAAATTTAATAGCAATCCACACAAATATAAGATTATTCATATGGCCAAATCTTCGAAGAATAAGCCATTCTTAAAATATCATTTCCAGGGGCGCCTGGGTGGCACAGCGGTTAAGCGCCTGCCTTCGGCTCAGGGCGTGATCCCGGCGTTATGGGATCGAGCCCCACATCGGGCTCCTCCACTATGAGCCTGCTTCTTCCTCTTCCACTCCCCCTGCTTGTGTTCCCTCTCTCGCTGGCTATCTCTGTTAAATAAATAAATAAAATCTTTAAAAAAAAAATCATTTCCAGAATTAAAAACAATGTTCCAGTATAACATGACTAAATTAACCTCTATGTGTGTGGGATTTTAAGGAACTGGTTAAGGGTTTGCCTTGTAGAACACCGAATGCCTCATAGTTGGAAAGGGCTAGCTGAAGAAGAAGTGTGTCCCTATCCAGGCATTAACACTATTAAGTCTCTACTGTTCTACATGTGATGTCTGGCATGCAATAAAAAAATTACGAGGCACACAAAATCCAAGAAATCACGACTCAGTATTAAGAGACAACAGAATCAGACTTAGAAAGGACCTAAAGGTTGAAGCTATAATACAGGAATAAACTTGTCCTGGTAAAATAAACAAGAATTGGTGAAAGAAACTCCTAAAGGTAATAATACCATCACTAGGCATAAGATGACTCAGGGTGGTCATTAAAATTGTCTATTTACTTTGGCTGATATAACAAAAAATATAGTCCATGTCTTGGGGGCATGGAAATGTTTAAAATCCTTAGCATAATTATTTATGGAAAATTTAAGAGACTTGGGTTTCCTTTTGGATAAGCCCAGAGGAATCCACACTGTTGTTTACATTTCATCTTATAATGGATTAATGCATAGGTGACTTGAAACAATCTATAGCTGTATTAGTTTGCCAGGACTACCATAACAAAGTACCACAGACTGAATGCCTCAAATAACAGAAACTTGTTTGCTCACAATTCTGGAGGCTAGAATATCTAGGTCAAGGTTTTAGCAGGGTTGGTTTCTTCTGAGGCCTCTCTCTTTAGTTTGTAGATGTTCATTTTCTCCTCCCTCTGTTTTCACACGGTCTTCACTGTGTGTGTCTGTGTCTTATCTTAATCTCCTCTTCTTATAAGGACTTTTTTTTTTGTATTAACATAAAATATATTATTTGTTTCAGGGGTAGGGGTCTGTGATTCATCAGTCTTACACAATACACAGCGCTCACCACAACACATACCATTCCCAATGTCCATCACCCAGCCACCCCATCCCTCCCACCCTCCACTCCAGCAACCCTCAGTTTGTTTCCTGAGATTAAGAGTCTCTTATGGTTTGTCTCCTTCTCTGGTTTCATCTCTTTTCATTTTTTCCTCTCTTCCCCTATGATCCTCTGCCTTGTGTCTCAAATTCCACATATCAGTCAGATCATATGATAATTTTCTTTCTCTGATTGACTTATTTCACTTAGCATAATACCCTCTAGTTCCGTCCATGTCATTGCAAATGGCAAGATTACATTTTGATGGCTGTGTAATATTGCATTGTGTGTGTGTGTGTGTGTGTGTGTGTGTGTGTGTGTGTGTATCTTCTTTAACCATTCATCTGTCGATGGACATCTGGGCTCTTTCCATAGTTTGGCTATTGTGGACATTGCTGCTATAAACGTGGGGGTGCAGGTTCCCCTTCAGATCACTACGTTTGTATCTTTGGGGTAAAATACTCAGTTGTGCAATTGCTCGGTTGTAGGGTAGCTCTATTTTCAAATTTTTGAGGAACCTCCACACTTTTTTCCAGAGTGGCTGCACCAGCTTGCATTCCCACCAACAATGTAGGAGGGTTCCCCTCTCTCTGCATCCTCGCCAACATCTGTCGTTTCCTGACTTGTTAATTTTAGCCATTCTGACTGGCGTGAGGTGGTATCGCATTACGGTTTTGATCTGTATTTCCCTGATGCCAGGTGATGTTGAGCACTTTTTCCTGTGTCTGTGGGCCATTTGGATGTCTTTTTTGCACAAGTGTCTGTTTATGTCTTCTGCCCATTTCTTGGTTGGAATATTTGTTTCTTGGGTGTTGAGTTTGATAAGTCCTTTATAGATTTTGGATACTAGCCCTTTATCTGCTATGTAATTTGCAAATATCTTCTCCCATTCTGTTGGTTGTCTTCTGGTTTTGTTGACTATTTCCTTTGCTGTGCAAAAGCTTTTTATCTTGACAAAGTCCTAATAGTTCATTTTTGTCCTTGCTTCCCTTGCGTTTGGTGTTGTGTCTAGGAAGAAGCTGCTGTGGCCGAGGTTGAAGAAATTGTTGCCTGTGTTCTCCTCAAGAATTTTGATGGATTCCCATCTCACATTTACACCTTTCATCCATTTTGAGTCTATTTTTGTATATGGTATAAGGAAATGGTCCAGTTTCATTCTCCTGCATGTGGCTGTCCAGTTTTCCCAATACCATTTGTTGAAGAGACTTCCTGTTTTCCATTGGATCTTCTTTCTTGCTTTGTCAAAGATTAGTAGACCATAGAATTGAGGGAGAATTTTTGAGTTCTCCATTCTGTTCCATTGATCTGTGTGTCTGTTTTGTGCCAGCACCACACTGTCTTGATGATTACAGCTCTGTTATAGAGCTTGAAGTCTGGCATTGTGATGCCACCAGCTTTGGTTTTATTTTTCAACATTCCTCTTGCTATTCGGGGTCTTTTTTGGCACTGTACAAATTTAGGATTATTTGTTCAATTTCTGTGAGAAAAGTTGATGGTATTTTGATAGGGATTGCATTGAATGTGTAGATTGCTCTAGGTAGCATAGGCATTTTCACAATATTTGTTTTTCCAATATATGAGCATGGAACATTTTTCCATTTCTTTGTGTCTTAATTTCTTTCATGAGTATTCTATAGTTTTCTGAGTACAGATCCTTTGCCTCTTTGGTTAGATTTATTCTATAAGGACTCTTCTCATATGGACTTCTTATAAGTCATATTGGAGTTGGGTTGGGCCCACCTTAATGACTTTAACTTAATAACCTCTTTAAAGACCATATCCCAAATACAGCCACATTCTAAAGTAGTGATGGTTAGGACTTCAACATATGAATTTTGAGGGAACTCAATTCATCCCCCGATAACATTTAAACTAAAAGACAACTGACTAAGGGTAGACTTAGGGAATTGTTGGAACTTGTTTACTTGGGTAAGCCTGAGAAATCTAGGGTTATGTTTCCAGAGTGCCTTCTAGTCTCTTCTTGTAATACTTTTAATTTTTCTTGTTTGTTTCACTGTAGTCCATGTCTATTAGCCAGAACCTTAAATGCTTCAATGCAGCTACTGTTTTAATGGATGGCTCAGAGATAAAACAAAAAGAAATCAAGCTGATTCACCCTCAATCTGAAAACCATATCTCTACAAATAAAACATTTTTTTAAAGATTTTATTTATTTATTTGACAGAGAGAGAGACAGCCAGTGAGAGAGGGAACACAAGCAGCGGGAGTGGGAGAGGAAGAAGCAGGCTCATAGCGGAGGAGCCTGATGTGGGGCTCGATCCCATAACGCCGGGATCACGCCCTGAGCTGAAGCAGACGCTTAACAACTGCGCCACCCAGGTGCCCCAAAATAAAACATTATTTTTAAGGTGCATAAATAACAGTGAAAATCTGCACAATCCTTGATGGTTTCTTTGGCAGCTTTGGTGATCGAAAGGAAGCTTTAAGAATAATAGTTCCCACACTCATAGTAAAAGACTAATTGTTTTTTAGCCATGGTACCAAATAACTACCAGAACTGTCAAAGACAGCTTACCTCAGTGCATATAACTCTTCAGGCCAACTAGTGACAGCCCCTTACTTCAGAAAGTCAGCCAAACTCAACTTCAGTGAACATGTTTTGAAGATCAAACTATTACTAACAGTCTGACCCATGTAACTATGCTTCCACAGCAAATATCAACTTACTTTTGCCTATGTAAATCTGCCAGTTTCTGAACTCCTTGCTTCCGGAAACTCCTATGCAACATCAGTAGTCTTTCTGCTTGGGAACTTTGTGCATAGGCTGAATAACTCTCTCTAAGCAACAAATTTAGCTTTGTGGTTTTGTTTCAGACTCTCAATAGTGGTATCATCCTTTGTCTCTCATTATCTTATTACCCGAATCTCATTTGCCACTGAGATGCAGAATGGTATAGCGATAATGAACCTGGACTCCAGGCTGATTCTGCCGCATTCTGGCTGTGTGTTTGTGAGCAACGTGGCTATGCCCTGTTTTTTCATTTGTACGATTGAGAGAAGTAGTAGCCTCTTTCTCACAGTGTTAAATTAAATATATGAATCACTTAAAAATTATGTAGAACTTATACAAAAGCCATAAGGTAAGTATTTAATAAGTGCCTTACAAATATTAGCTAATATTACTATTTCTTGCTTTTATAAATACCTAGCGTAAGTTCAAAGTTAAAAGGACGTAAAGGGCTTCACCATTCTTTTATAAATGAAGGCTTGGCTTGCATTTTTTAAGATTAATATTTTTAAAGTATAGCCTTAATTCTTTTAAAACTTGGAGGCATTGTACCTGTGTATGTGTGTATGTGTGCATATTATATATATGTATACATATATGTGTCTCTGATAATTTTGAAACTATTTCCATTGTTTGAGGAATAGCTTGACTATAATCATAGGATAGCAAATATCTATTTAATATAATGCATACTAACAACAAGGTAGTAGTATTAATAAATATATGGATGTTTATTGCTAAGAGCTAGCATACTGAGTTCTGTATTTCAAATTTTTTTACTAAGAATATTACATGTAGTATATTTTATTCATTAATTCATTCATTTGTTCATTTATTCATTTAACAGAGATTTTTATGTGCCTACTTTATGCCAGGCAGTGTTCTGGGGCTAGAAATAAAATAGGGAGCTGTTGTGTTGAATCTTGTTTCCTTTTGAAAATCAAAAATATGATACAGTTTGTATTATTTATTACTGTTTATCTTTGTGTGTGTTTATGTTTATGCTTATATTAAGGTTACATGATGAAAAATGATTTGGATATTGCCTTTGTTACATAGATTCAATTGCCATCCTTGAATTGACTTGTTAGACAATAACATTGGAAATGCAAAGAGAGCTAGGCAAGTTTTTGGACATCGAGGGGGTAGTCAGGATTTCCAGAGGCAGTAGGTCACAGACACTATGTACCTTGCTCTTTGAATTCAAATTCCCATAAGGACCAATAAGTAAAATTCACCTCATATATCATTTGGCAAATAACTGAAATGATTCTGAGATAATCTGCTTGATTCTTCCTGCATTCACTTTTATATTTGCTGTATTTGGATGTTAATTAACATTTGTCAGTTATTAATTTTAGAGTTATATGCAAAAGTTAATACTCATACATTTTTATATCCTTACCTGTAGCCATAATATATATGCACATTGATTGACAGAAATAAGTAGTATATGTGCCATCTGGTAACTGTAACATGTTTTATATAAGCCATGTGTGTATTATACACACACACACACACACACACACACACACACACACTTTTTTCTGAACTATTTGAGCTAAATTACAAGTTAAATTATACATTATGACTTTTTAAACTGTGAATTTTTAACATGATTATAGTATAGTTATAACTGCATAAATTTAAATTGATAATCTACCATTTGCTCAGTACTTTCACTATTTTTCAGTTCTTAACTTTTTCTGCATTTTTTTCTTTCCATATTTAAAACAATTTTTAAAGAGACAACTTTCTCACTATGCTAAGTAACTATCATAAACCATATACTCAAGTAGTACATAGTAACTTATATAAATAAGAGCCAGCTAGATACAATAACACCTGATATTGGAAGTGAATCTAAAAAATAATTTAGAAAAACACTCACTGGGGTGCCAGGGTGGTGCAGTCAGTTAAGCTTCCAACTCTTGGTTTTGGGTCAAGTCTGTGATCTCAGGGTCATGAGATGGAGCCCCTGCAGGGCTCCACACTAAGCAGAGAATCTGCTTAAAAGCCTCTCTGTCCCTCTCCTTCCGCCCCTCTCCTCCCTCTCTCAAATAGATAATTAAATCTTAAAAAAAACCACACTCACTAATTAAAGAACAAAGTCAGCTCAATTTACTCTTTTCATGTCAACACGAATTATGTAGCTGCCTTTTTTCCCCTCTTCTTCTTTTTCCTTTTCTTTTGTCGGGAGAGAGTGAAAATAATAGCTTCTGAATGAGGGGACCAAGGCTCTCCCTTCACTAGTGTTGAATAATGTGCAGAGATTGAATAGAACACTGTGGTTGAGGCAGTGTCAGCTGTTCAGAGATAAGTGGAACTTGCTCTTCTAGTCCAAACCTGAACCTTGAAGACAAATATCAGGAAATGCTTTTTAGAAGTTGAGATTCTGGGTGAATTGCTAAAATTAAATATTGTGTGATTTGGTAAAGCCTGTACCTAAATTGTTGTTTATTGTGAAAGGGAGCTCTAATTTATTGTTTCTAGTTTAATATGTGGCAGCTTTAATGATGAGCATATTTTGGTAATAATACCCCAGAGCAGAAAGTCATTGGCAAAATTAAATTGAATCCAGCAGGAAATGGTCTTTTTTTTAATTCAAGTAAAATGCAGTTTATTTCTATCCTTAAGCTTGAGGAACATCCTTTCTGCCTCAGACCATTACTGCTGCCCTCCCCAAAGCCAGCCAAACAAGTACAACTTGACAAAACCCCTCCCCATTCTCACCCCCAACCTCCAGTTATGGAGTTCATGATAATATACACTGTGGCTATATGCAAGTCAGATCAGGGTATTTCTCCAGAATTTGTCTTGTCCATAGACCTTTGTTTTAATCTCTTCCCTTCCACATCCCTGGTTTTTATCCTATTGGCTTCATGCCTAGATTTTCTCTTTCTGTATATCCTTTAAGCTGAATAGTCTTTTTAGACAGCCCACGCCACTCCTCTACTGAAGAGGTGAAGCAAGTGATGTTCCACATCCAACACAGTCTCCAAGGATATTCTAGCCCAACCTGGATCTCGGAGCCCTGATCATTCTGTTATATTATCTGAAAAGTGCACACCTGATAGTCAAGATTTAAGCCATCGGGTTTCAACTTGTAGTATACTAATCCTTTCTGTTGCCAGAGAACTTAAATTGCACAATCAACCTTTTGTGATAATCTCTATAGTCAATCAACAAATATTTGCTAAGCAACTACAGTAAATCAGATATTATATTACGTGTAGAGTTTCAAGGAGGTCAATAAAGGACTTGTTCCTTCCTGCCTAGATTCTGCATAATCTAAGGAAAAAAAATAGCAAGGTGGATGGAAGCAAAATATCATCGCTATCACTTATAGGGGAAGATTGAGAGCATAGATTCATGAGAGAACCACATAGGCTGATGAACTGAATCTCAGAATTAGAGATACCTACTCATATGGTCACTGCAGTGCTAGACCAGGGTAGACCTTTCCTGCAGGGGGACGACTTAGGTCTTAGCGGTGAGGTGAAAAACATCTGCAGGCAGGCAGCTCCAAAGAGAGAAAATGGTGCAACCAAGCATGCCCCGTTATTTTTTCCAGTTTTTCATTTCTCTTATATAAGAGTGCATAAAGAGATAGAACTTTAAGAAGGATACTTAAGTTATCTCCATGTCAGCTAGGAGTGGGGTGATAGGATTCCATTCTGACAGAATTCACTAAGGATAAAGTGGTGCACAGACATGATTCCTCCCATCGTGGAATTTATAATCCAGTAGGGAAAGGCAGATATTAAACATATAATTACAAATGATGAAGCGGGATGTAATTCTTTTGTATTGTACTTTCAGGAGGGCAGATTTTGAGTGATGAATTGCGTGGTTTTGTTTGTTTTTATTTTTATTTTTGAAATTTTGTTAACTATGAGGAAATCCTTTGGAAAGCTTGTGCCACTTCTGATACTGAGTTTTGCTTCATTAGATTTTAAAATGGCAGATTAGCAATTATTGTTAGATTGGTAACCAGAATGAACAGGGGTTGGTAGATTAAAATAGCTGCATAACAAATAGAAATTTGCCAATTGTTAGCAAATCAAAAGCTTGCCGATATTTCTATTTATTAATTATAGAAATATTTTATATTAAAACTTATTTTCTCCTCTAAAATTGAGAAAGATAAGTAGTAAAGGAAAAGTGAACGAAGATCAAAGTATAAAAAATTGTTTTTCTGTACTTTTTAAACTCCAAATAAATTCTACCATGCCAGTGCTATGCCCAAGAGTATTACATGTGTAAGAAAGCAATTTATATGCAATTATTTAGAAATCTGTTTTTTCCTTCTCTTTGGCTTAGTTAGAAATTGCTAAAACTTTAGTTGTTTTCTTTTAGTACAGGTGTGCGTGATAATTTGTTACTCTACTAAAACTTTACAAGATGAGTTGTTGTAATTTGTATGAAACATTCATAAGTAAAAAACAAGCACTTACTGATATCCTGTATATCCAGTCTACAATCAGCATCTCTGTTGTCTCTGCATTCAAAATATATTCTGAGTCCAATCACCTCTCTTCTTACCTGCTCCTGCTATCCTCATTCAACTCATTATCATCTCTTGCCTAATTTGTTTCCTTGCCTCTACTTTTTCCATGTAGACTCTGATCTCCAGGTACCTCCTGCTCCCAGAGTGGGTTTTTGGGTGAATCAGACCCCGTCACATCTGACATTCAATATCCCATGGCTTGCCATTACACAGAATATAATTCGAAGTCCCTACCACACCTCCTGGTTGCCCCTCTGGCCTCATTTCCTATTGTTCTCCCATTTCTCCCTGACCTCCTTGCTCTTTTTTGAGTACACCAAGCTCTGTCCTGTCTTAGGGTTCTTTCATTTGCTATTCTTTCTTCTTCGAACACACAGACTTCTCTGCTAAATACCTGTCTATTTGTTTCTACAATTGTAATGCAAACTTATGTAGCTGAAAATTGTTTCTGTTATTTTCCCAGCACCTGGCACTCAATAGCAATTGTTAAACGAATGAACAGTCTGATGACAAAATCAAAGCTAACATTCTAAATTTTAGAGATGGCCCAGATAAATGAAGTAATGGTGAAGGTCGGGGAGGCTTTCATATTTCTACAATGCTTGTAATTTTTAAGTGTAATGTAGACCTCGTGAGTACTAACTAGTCCATGAAACTTCAGGATATAATGATGAAAGAAATGATACGTCTTCTAAGTTGTTGAGAAATGAGCATACGAGATATGAGGATTAAAAATTAATCAAAGAAGATAAACTAGTCCATTTAATTCATTAGAACTATTATGCACTTCAGCTACACACATTTGCTCTTTTGCCTTCCAACTATGTGTGGGGCATATATGTCATCTCTATTCATGATTGAATAAGTTTTCTTTTTCTTTAAAATTATTTGTATTCTGGGTAGTTCACCTAATTCTTTTAATGGTATTTAACATTTTTTTAAAGTGAAGTTCCTGAATCTTCTACCGGTATTGAATCTATGTTTAAAGGATAAAATAAAATTGAAGAAGGGAATATTGTATTGTTCTCTATTAGAAAACAAGCAAATTTCTATGTTTTGAAGTTATGTCTAAATGTTTAATTTGATTATTTTTGGTTAATATTTTATCCTGAATTGACATAAAAATATAATAAGAGTTTATTTTATTTTACTGGTTCACATTGAAATCATATTCTTCATACAATTAATGTTTTCCTTCTGACATTAAGATGTTCCATGGGAAAATGTAGAAATAAAATCCAGGAAGGGAGTTGGATTCATAAATTGTTTTTCTACCTGCCCATCATATGCTGAGTGGAAAAATGAGGGTTCAAAAGTTTAATAAGAGAATAGGAGGTTAAGTTCTACCCCTGCCTGGGGAAAGCTTGTTCTGGCAGCGGGGAGATCCTAGGGCCATTATTGTCCAGGTCACATAGCACAGAGGCATTATTAAAAGGCTGATGGATTGGCCTTGCTGGCTACTTGGCCTAGAGTAATTACTGAACACCTCTTAGAGGAACAGTTTATTATAAGGAGCTTGGACTCTTCTAGTCTTGTACCCAAAGGGGAAAAAAAAAATAAAAGAACAAGCTTTCATGGAAAGGAAGCCTAATGTGTGTCTGAGACTGAACTTATTTAATTCACACGATAAGAGTATCTTTTAAGCACTTTAAAATTCTTAATTTAATTCTTATAACAATTTTATGAGGAATGTAGGATCATTAAGCTTATTTTTACTGATGAAAAAAACTAAAGCACAAAGAAGTTAAGCAGCTTTCTCAAGATCATAAAGCAAGTAAAAAGCAAAAAAAGCACGGATTTGAAACCAGGCCATCTGCCTCTGCATCAATGCACTCGATACTACTCTCTGCTGCTTCTCACCCTGACTTAAAACAGTTGTCCTCTAACAGTGAGCATGAGTAATGCTCACCTTGACAGTGAGCATCGCCGTGGCAGGAACTGGGTGGGTCACACTCTCAGATGAAACTCATGCCTGTCCTTTGGTAATCCAAAGACTTTGTAAGCTATAGTTGCTACTTATATTTATTTTAGTATCTTGAACGATTTTGTTTTATTTATTTATTTACTTATTTTTTGCCTTTTTAAAATTGATTTTTGATTTTTGTGGTAAAATACATATAAAATTTACCATAATTTACCGTTTTAACCACTTAAAGAGTACAGTTCAGTAGTGTTAAGTATATTCACATTGTTGAGCAGCCAGCCTCTAGAACTTTTTCATCTTGCAAAAGTGAAACTCTTGTTAAAAAGAAAAACACAGGCCCAAAATGGCATCACTCAGGTTAAGGCCCCAAGTCAGGAAACAAAGACTTAATACCTAACCTAAGTGCAGTCTCAACCACCCAGGAATGTAACCTTCAACCAGTCAACTTCCTCCTTCCCATCCTTTGCCTTCTCTTTCTCCACCCCCTCTCTTCCTCCTCCTGTTCCTCCTCCTCCTTCTTCTTCTCCCTCTTCAATGTCTTCTCTCTGCCTTTAAAAATCTTTATATTGTTTAGCTCGGAGGAGCTGTCCTCTACTTGCTAGATGAGATGCTGCCTGATTCATGAATTGTTTAATAGAGCCAATTAGATTTTCACATTTACTCAGTTGAATTTTGTTTTTTAACATGCTATACCCATTAAACAAGTCCCCATTTCCCCCTTCTTCTAGACCCTGGCGCCCACCATTGTACTTTCTATCTCTGTGAATTTGATTAATCTAAGTACCTCATATAAATGGAATCATATAATATTTGCCCTTCTGTAACTGGCCATGTTTATTTAGCATAATATTCTCAAGATTCATTCATGTTGTAGCATGTGTCAAAATTTCCTTTCTTTGCAAGGCTGAATATTATTGTATAAAATATGTATATACCATATTTTGCTTATCCATTAATTCATTGATGGATACATGGGCTCCTTCCATCTTTTGGCTGTTGTGAATAATGCTGCTATGAATGATTTTGATTTCCAGCGGACATTTTGACAGTACCTGGAGACATTTTTAGTTGTCACGGCATCTAACAGGATGCTGCTGAACATCCTACAAGACATAGGACAGTGCCCCCTCCCCCTCTGTAGAATTACAGGCCCAAATGATGTCAATAGTGCCGCAGTAGAGAAGCTCTGTGGAGGGAGGAAAGCAATATCAGGGCTTTTGTTCCCCTGGCTCCTTCCCTGTAAAATTATCTTCAGTTTGCTGTGTCTGATCCCTGAAATGTGCTTGCCCCTCACAAAATGGACAATTCTACCTGACTGTCTCCTTCTCATTGAATCTAGGAGTGCTGAGCACTAGCCCCCATGGTTCCTGTATACATCTTTGTAAATACTCCCTTTGTAAAAAAAATTCCACCTCAGATTATCCTTTCCAAATGTGCCATCTGCTTCCTGTTGTGGCCTTGAGTGATATAAGGTATTCCCAGATGAATAGCCCTTTGGGTGCCTGAGGGGCACAGTGGGTTGATCTGCAGACTCTTGGTTTCAACTCTTGGGTCGTGATCTCAGGATCGTGATCTCAGGGTTGAGGTACTGGGCCCGAGATGGGTCCCCTGCTCAGTGCAGACTCTCCTTAAGACTCTCTCTCCCTCTCCCTCTGCCCCTGCCCTCTGCTCTCTCTCTCTCTCTCTCTCAAATAAATAAATAAATCGTTAAAAAAAGAAAAAGAAAAAAAAAAATCAGCTGTGTGAGGACTCCAGGAGCTAGAGCCACGGGAGTGAGGCGCTCCTGCCACAGGCACTGCACCAAGCAGAGGGGAAGGGACATAAGTACTTCGGCTTCTCCCTTTATTCCACCTCCCAGCCTCCTGAAGTGGCTCCCACTGAATGAACCCAATGAAAAGACAACTAGTAAGGGAGAGTCAGAGCCCCCTAGGCGCCCCCAGAAGTCCTGAATTTTAAATGAAATCTTTCAATTTTTAAACTCTGGCAACTAATTAAAAACAACAACAACAACAACAAACATATGCTATGAACTAAACTGGATTTGACTCCAGGCTCTAGAGTCAAAAGTGATGAGTTTAACAACCTCCAGCCTATGTAAACTAGTTGTAAATGAGCTATAGATTACAAGTTCTAGCTGTGCTTTGGTGTCTTTTTTAAAATCAGGATCTGTGAACCAGATCCATTAAAAAAAATGTATTTTCCAACAACAAAAAGAGTACAGAATAAGATTTCATGCTGGTAATGACAGGTCTGCAGCTGTCATCCATGAGTCAGGGTTGAAAATGTCCGGTTCAACAAAATAGCCACCTTGTGCTCATTGATCACTTTTACTATATACAAATGCTGTAAGTTTAAACCTGCATAATGTGTTTATAATTAATTAAACATTGCTTTACAGATTTTATACATGGGACTCTATGAGATTTTGTTGAGGAAAAGGAGAAAGGATTTCATTTAAAATTTGAAAATAAGGATGGGGCGTCTGGGTGGCTCAGTTGTTAAGCGTCTGCCTTCGGCTCAGGGCGTGGTCCCAGAGTCCTGGGATCGAGTCCCGCATCGGGCTCCCTGCTCCTCTGGGAGCCTGCTTCTTCCTCTCCCACTCCCCTCTGCTTGTGTTCCCTCTCTCGCTGGCTGTCTCTCTCTCTCTGTCAAACAAACAAATAAAATCTTAAAAAAAAATTGAAAATAAGGAGACCAGATGAATGCACTAATGGTTTGTGTTTAGAAAACCGACAACCAGAAGCCTAAAGCTCAGCACTAACATGGTTAGAAAAGCCAATTTATCAGTGGCAGTCCTTATCTATGATTGACCTGTTCTCTTTGTTAAGACTGGGGCAAAGACACAGTTTAGGGCTAAATTACTTCAAGCAAAGTCAACAAGTAATTGGGACATGGTGTCTCCAGAGACGAGTTGATGCCAGAGAAATCAGACCTACATAAAGGAGTGGCAATTATAAAATTGGAAATTTGAAGCCACATCTAATAGATCTTGATCAAATCACATTTTAATAGAAAATGAAAAGAAGCCAAACGACTCCCGTCTCCAACAAATGTATTCATGTACGCCATGATTTTTACACTCTGGAAGTGCCTGTCGTAGTAGAATTGTGATGCATATACTTAGAGAGTTAGGTTTCACCCCTTTCAGATCTTAAAGCAGTAATGTGCCCATTAGGCTCTGTCTTAAGGAAGATTCCTTGGTTTCTAAGATAACCTCTAATTCCCTTAATATGGGAAATAAGCTGTCTGTTTTCTGCTTTTCCATCAAGCCTCAACTCTTACCACACAAGCACTGCCGTTCTCCTGCGTCTGTGCTCTTGTGCTCCAACCTTACTTCACTGCTTTTCATTACTGGAACTCACCAGACTGGTCCATGCCACCCTGAATGTGTTTATGTTGCTTCGTCCTTTTGGAAAGTTCTTTTAAGCTGACATTCACCTGTTATTCCATTACATCTTTCCTACCTGACAGGTGGAACTGACTGTTTTCTCCTTTGTGGTTTTACAGTTTGTACATTGCCCATAGCAATCCATGGAACACATTTCAGTTCTGCCCCAAGCTTCTTGAGGGCCAGGTCCATGAGAGATTTATGTGTATCTCTCCTACACCTGTAGTTATCCCATCCCAGTCCCAGATACAAAAGAAGTGCCAAATCGATGTTTAGTGACTAAATAATATCATCTTTCACAGAATTTTCAAGGATGTCAGAGTAAATGTGTAAGATTGTTGCACTTAGTCATTTACCAAATATTTATCTAGTCTTCCTGCTGCATGTCAGGCGTTGTTCAGGTGTTGAGGATACATCAGTAAACAAAACATTGTTCCATCCTCATACATTTTAGAGGGGAAGACAGGAAATAAACATATGAACATTTAATATATCAGGAAGGGGTAACTGCTGTAAAGAAAACCATAACCACTGAAGAAGGGATAGAGGTGATATGGGGACTATAGTAAGTAGGCCTGTCAAAAAGTCCTCACTAGAGGACCTTTCCAAGAGTTCTGAATGAATTGAGATACAAATAATGCACATATTTTAAGGAAGAGATTTACAGACAGAAGGAACAGTGAGTGCAAAAGCCATGAGGTGGAAGCATTCTTGACTTTTCCTAGAAACAGCAAAGTCAGTACTGTCTGGAGGGGGAAAGGAGCGAAGGAGAGAAGGTAGAGAATGAGGTCAGTGAGGGAGGCAGGAGTCAGAGCATGAGGAGCCTCGTAGGCCTGGATAAGGAATTTGCATTTTATTCTCAGTCTGTCGGGAGCCACTGTGTGTTTTGCGTAGGGAAGAGACAAGATACAATTGATTTGATCACTATGGTTTCTTTGGGAAGAATAGACCATAAGTGAGCACGAAGGGAAGCTGTGGGACTGTACTAGTTTTTCTAGGGCTGCTGGAACAAAATGCCACAAACTAAGCAGCTTAAACAACAGAAATTTATTATCTCTCATTTCTGGAGGTCAGAAATGTGAAAGCAAGGTGTTGGCAGAATTAGTTCCTTCTGTGGACTGGGAGGGAAGGAGCTGTTCCAGACCTCTTTCCTTGGCTTGTAGATGGCTGTCTTTTCCCTGGCCACTTCAAGTATCTTTTTTCTTTTCTATGCATGTCTGTCTGTGTCCCAGTTTCCCCCTTTTGTAAGGACACCATGTCCCTAATGGACCAGGGACCCACCCTATATTGGATTTGGGGCTCACTCTACTTCCGTGTGACCTCGTCTTAACTAATTACATCTGCAAACCATCTGGACTGTATCTCTGAATAAGGTCACATTCTGAGGTACTGGGGGTTAGGAGTTCAACACATCTTTTCGAGGGAACACAATTCAATATATGACAGGAACTTTAAAACATTTGCTCCTTACATTGCTTATACTTGATTGTTTTTTTGATTTACTGATTCATTCATTATTCATTCATTCAACAGAAATGCATTGAGTGTTTACCAGGAACGCTCTGGGTTTGGTGGATACTTAATAGTATCTGACTAGACCCAAAGATGAGTCTTGAGACTATCCAAGGAGAAAAAAAGGGAATAATTTCCTTTATTACAGAATATTTTCTTTTATGTTGAGAGATGACTAGAGTTTGACTGGATAGATCCCATTTCTACTAGCTGAATATGAATTATATTTCATCAGTAGAGTGGGATAATGTCCAGAATAGAATAAATGTTGAAGACCATAGCACGATGCTTGGCAGATAGTAGACACTCCATTTTGTGTTAAACTGTTGTGGAACTGAGGGAATTAATTTATGTTTATAGCCAGTGTATTAGAATGATTACAAGTTCACAGCATTTATTACAGAAAATTGTATGAGGTTTACACCAAAGAAAGTACTTATATTATAGATTGAGAGAGTGTTTCCTATTGGACTGTTCTCTTTCTTGCAAATTGAATCTGATTTTTATTGAATTTTTGTGTGTTTTGTGAGTTGAACTTAAATTCTGATTTGTCCCTCACAAATTTATCACTGGAAGCTGTTGTAATTTCTTGGTGTTATGTGTGATAGTGAATAACCTGGCCCATGTTTGTATTTCAAGTGTTCCTATTTGTGTTATAGATCTTTAGTCAGTGGTCTCTTCATTACCCTAGGCTGATTCCTTCTCTACATTCCTAGAAATTATCCACAAAATCCATCACTGACTCTGTGTGTGTGTGTATGTGTGTGTGAAAAGAAAAAACTCACTTCTGTTTTTCTCCTATTACACTCACAGCACTTCATGAGTCACTATTATAGCTTTGTGTGACTCTGACCAGTGTAACACTGGTGTCACTTCTGATGCCAGATGTATGGGTTTTTCCCTCACACAAGCGATTCTCTGACACCAACCTGTAATTCAATTCAATTCTGACACTAACTGGAGTTAGTGCAGACCCCATAGATGAAGGGCTCACTCCCACCAGACTGCCCCCTCTTCAGATATGAATCATGAGTAGTATGTTCCCAGGTTTCTCACAACTTCTGTCTAACTTGTCTACAAATCAGAAATTTTCCATGACCGCCTCCTTGGATTCTATCATTTGCTGGAACAGCTCACAGAACTCCGGGAAATACACTTACCAGTGATGGTAAGCTCTCTGAATTCCATATCCTTAGGATTTTTATGGAGGCTTTATCACGTAGACACAATTGATCATTAACTTAATCTCTAGGCCATTTCCCCTTCCCAGGGTATGGTAGATGGGGCTAAAAGTTCCAAGCTTCTAATAATGGTTTAATCTTTCTGGTGACCAGCCACCACCCTGAAACCATCCAGGAGCCTCCTGAGTCTCCTCATTAGAACAAAAGATGCTCTCTCCTAAGTCCCAGGAAATTCCAAGGGATTTAGGAGCTCTGTGCCAGGAATGGGCAGGGGGCAAGGAGAGAGGCAGAGACCAGTATGTATGCTTTCTATTATTTCACAGTGTGCATTTCTAAGGTTTCCCCCAATCGCCCCAGCTAGAAATAATATTTTCCCCAAACTTCCATTGCTTTATTCCCACTGTTCTACTGAATTAGCAGTTTTAAAACCTTGCTTTATGATTATTTGTATTCATGTCTAGTAAAACATTGAGCCCCTTCAATGAGCAGAAGCAATATCTGAACAAGTTTGTCTTTGCCATGTACAGTAGATATTCAGTGAGTATTTGTTGACTGGATGAATACTTGTTTGTATTTGTATGTGTGTGTACATGCATTCATAATACCATTGCATTTCATTTCTATAGATGATGTCTCCAATGAAAGTACACAGCTGTGTTTGAAAGACTACTATCAATATCTTTTCTACATGCCTATAGGAGTGGGTTTTCAGTATAGGGACTGTAGCTATTTGAAGAGACTGAAACTTTGTCTTTTAGATTCACAGTTGGCTTAAAATCTTTGCTGAAAAAAGAGCAGTCACATTTTTTATAGAAGAATACCAGGTGTTCTATTAGCTACTGCTGTTTCTCAGTGGTTCACAGCCATGCCATGTTTTTAAAAAGCTGTGTTACACTACATCTTTGAAGGACTTCTTCTCCTTTCTTATTTGAGGGCTTCTCTGCTTCTGCTTAAAAGGTTGTATTGCCCTAACTGCCAATTCTCCATATACACCACAAAGGCAAAAGTAACAGTAGGGCATGATTAGTGTTCTGATTGAGTGGGAGAAAAGACCTTCCTATTGGATGGTACTGCTTTTTTTCTTTTAAGATTTTATTTATTTATTTATTTAAGAGAGAGAGAGAGAGAGACAGAGAGAGCACAAGCAGGGGGAGAGAGAGAGGGAGAGGAAGAAGCAGACTCCCCGCTGAGCTGGGAGCCTAATGTGGGGCTCTATTCCAGGACCTGGAGATCATGACCTGAGCTTAACCATCTGAGCCACCCAGGCGCCCCTGGATGATACTACTTTTATAACTTAAGATCACTAGTATTTTTCCCCTTAACCTGTCAATATAGAAACTTCAGTCAGATATGCAAGGATTTAAATCCTGATTCATCTAGTTTTTAGCCTTGTGATCCTGGACAAATGACTTAAACTCACTTTATGCCATAATTTTCTTGTCCATAAAGTAGGGATAATAATCCTCCCCACCTAATAAAAATTTGAAAAGAAAAATAAACCTCCCTACCCGACGGGAGAGTAGTGAGGACTGTAGTGATGTAGCATGAGCCCAAGCACACAGTGGATGATCAACAGATGCTATGAGATCAGAGCTGATGTCTGTGAATGTAGCCTAATGCCTGGTACAGAGCGTGCTTTCAATAGGTAGTAGCTAAAATAGTAACAAGGATATCTATGATGATGCTGGTGATAACAATGATAAAAATGGTAGCAACTATGACTTTATTATTACAAGGTAATATCTTTCAAATGACTTAGAAAGTCAGAACTGACTTTAGCAGGGGCTTCTGTTCTCCTTGCCTTATATTTTCATTTATGGTGCAAATGTTTGGTTTGCATCTTTTGCCTCATAAGACAATCTGGTTGAAGAGTTTCCATTTCTCCCAGTACTTTCCTTTTCCCTTCAACTAGAGTGATATCTCTTTACTCTCATCCAAATATGATACATTTTTTCCTTACTTTTAAGTCTATTCTCCTTAAATCCCAACTGCTCAAATTGTATTCATTGCTCAAGTATCATCTTAAGACTTTCTCTTACGTTTTGTTATAGAGCTATCATTATTATGTAACGTAGACCCAATATTTTATAGGTGAAGAAACGGTCATATAGAGAGCTCCTACCTGCCCATCCTCTTTGGGGTAGTTAGTCATTGTGTAATCAAAACTTAGATGTGCATTTTTATTGGACTGTTCTGCTTCTCAGCAGATACAGGATTTGAGGTCCATGTTTTCAGCATGCATGCTCATGTGGAGGTCTTCCCTCTCTGAACTAGAGACTTCATTGTTTTTAGCCTACATTTAGGGACGTATTTATAGATTTTTTTTTCTTAAGTGGGTCAGTCTTGACGCTGTAGTAAGATCATGAGCTTATTTTTAATAGGTACCATCTCTTGGATTTCTTTTCTAAAATTCTAACACATTGCTTTGTATTTATATGCTACTCAGTGATTTGTTGATTGAATTGATTTTAATTAAATTATAAGAATATCACGGAGCTCCAACAGCTGTACTATTTTTTGCTTATTCTTCTTGTTTTGGTTCTCTATTTCTTATGAAAGAGTATCTCTGAATATCTGCTGACCAAGTAGTTGATTTTTCTCTGGGAAATTTCCAGTAAGAATTGCTGATGTCTTGAATAGTTTTTCAGGTATAGACTGTCAGGTAGGCTTAAATTCTTTCAAGTTTATTATTAGTTCCATAGTGCTGTTTCAACACTGCCAAGTACCATATGATCAACAGCATCTCCTCTTGCATATATACTTTAAGGGCATCATCAAGCAACAGAAGATGAATGTTTCTGGGGCACTGGACAATGTTCATAACTCTCAAAATTATATTAGGAAATTTAAATTTAAGTGTGGGTTATTGCAGATAGATTCAGTTGAATGGTCAATATTTATTAAGTGGCTATCATATGCCATTGGTTGTGCCAGGCACAGTCATATACATTACTTAATTTGATTCTCACAAAAATTTTGTAAAGTGAATGTCATTATATCTATTATGTCAGTGCCTAAATTGGAAAATGGAGAGGCCATGTGATTGTTCAAGTCACACAGACAGGAAACAGCATAGCTATGATTTAAACAAAATTTGTTGGTGAGTCCAATATCCTTTTCACTACCTATATATATTCCAAATAAGCCTGAAAAGTATTTATACATTATTTAAAAATTAAAAAAACATCCTGTACATATACCAGATATATATTAAATTTATACTATCATCACTACTATATCTTCATGAATTTAGACAATTTTCAAAGTTGGATTCCTATTTCCCTGTCTCCTTTTTGAATATAACATTCCAATGAAGGTTAAATGGCATGCTTAGGATACTCTAAGAATTTTTTTGTTGTGGTTACAACTTGAAAATCCAGCAAGCATAAGCTGTATATACAAGTTTATACTGATGATTATTTGGGTTAAAAATGAAAGACCAAATATACCAAATCCTGTAATGTATTATTAACTCTGATTACTACTCTTTTGATCATTTGGTACTATAAGCATGCATTACTATTATTTATACTACTGTTCTATTGCACAGACCCAGGATTCACTAACTAATGAATGATTGCAAAAATCTTCTCCTATCATGTTTAAAAATACGCTCTCCAATATTGGGAAATTTTGTTTAATGGTGATAGAGGATCTATATTTATTAAAAATATTATTAACCTTTTATTTTAAATTTTATTACAACAGTTTGGGCTTGTATTTTCTCTCTTGGCCTGCCTCAGTGGCCATCTTTTGAGCACTGCGATAGCAAGTCAAAATCAGAGGTGAGAATAGCCCTTTAAGCAATCCTACCACTGAGACGGGAAACATGGATGGGCCTTGAGGGCATTATGCTAAGTGAGAAAAGCCAGATAGAGAAAGACAAATACTGTAAGGTATCACTTAGAAGTGGAACCTAAAAAAAACCCAAAGTTGAAATCACAGAAACAGAGAGTAAGAAAGTGGTTATTGGGTGCTGGGGGATGGGTTGGAGGGTACAATAGGGAGAGATTGGTAAAAGGGTACATACAGACTTTTGGTTATAAGATAAATGAGGTTTGAGGATCTAATGTGTAACATGCTAACTGTAGTTGATAACACTATATTGTATAGTTAAAATTTGCTCAAAAAGTAGGTCTTGAGTGTTCTTACTCCCCCTTCCCCCCGCCAAAGGTAAATATGATATGTGAGGTGATGGACGCAGTACTTAACTTGATGAGGGGAATCTTTTCACAATGTACATGTATGCCAAATCATCATGTTGTACACCTTAAATGTCTTACAGTCTTGTCAATTATACTTCAATAAAGCTGAAAAAAATAAAAAAGAATAACCTTTTTAATGAAGATATGAATTGCTGCAAAGTGGTAAGAAGTCGAATTCCTAGACCAAACTCAAATTTAATCCGTGGTATCTCGATGCTTTGGTCATGCTTCTGAGGCACGGCAGTAAAGCAAGGATAAGGAAAATTGGAATTGCTGTAGCTGTGCATGGATTGAAGTGTGGATAAACCTGAGGATGTCTGGCAAGAATAACTGTTTCTTTATCTCACAAACCAGCTTCTGCTGGAATCTAAGAAAGGGCAGTTTTCTATTAACATAGTTGTTCAAAAGACAAATACTCTAATTAGATTTTTTAAGCTGTTGCTACCTGAGGAAACTGAAGCTTTTTTGGTATTATTTACAACTAGAATTCCCCACCCCCCTTTATTATTGTAAACTAAATCCAGACTGTCAAAAAAGTCTATCAGGATACTGAAAAGCTATGTATAACTACTATTTTCTTTGTAGCAGATATTCTGCATTTACAAGGTATGTTTAACCACAAAGGGACATAATCTGGCTAGTTATGGTATTCTTAGGGTAAAAAAAAAAAATGAATGCCTTTGTAAGCTTAATAAAAGTTGGTTCAAAGTACATTTTCTGCCATTGAATTGTAACAGTTGTGATCTGTCCACTAGGAAAACCTTTCAGCAGACCAATCTTATGTACTTTCTTTTGATGTGAATGCAGTTGTTTTCTGAATGTAAAATTGACTTTAAAGCAAGAAGATAATTAAAAGGGAGTGCACCATGACATTGTATATTTGTCAAAACCCGTAGAACTGTACAATACAAAGAATGAACCCTAATATCAACTATGGACTTTAATGGATAATAACATGCCATTATTTGGTTCATCAGTTGTAACAAACTTACCACACTGATACAAGATGTTAATAATAGGGGAAACTGTGGGGGAGGGGAACAGATTGTGTGGGGATTCTCTGTACTTTTCTGCTCAATTTTTCTGTAAACCTAAAACTGCTCTGAAATATAAAGTCTATTAATTAAAAAGAAAAGTGATACAGAGATAGATCCTTTCTCCTTCTATGACATTGATCACAGTTTACTCTCATTAGAAACCTTTACTATTTTATTTTTTATTGAGTATAATTGACATGCTGTACATTCATTTCAGATGTATAATAAAATGATTTGACATCTGTATATATTACAAAATGATCACCACAATAAGTCCAGTCAACGTTCATCACTATATATAGTTACAGAATTTTTTTTCTTGTGACAAGAACTTTTACGATCTGCTCTTTCAGCAACTCTCAAATATGCAATGCAATATTAACTATAGTCACAATGCCGTATACTACCTCTCCATGATGTTTATTTTATAACTGGAAGTTTATCCCTTTTGCCTCCCTTCACCCATTTCACCCACTCCCCACACCACCTCTGGCAACAACTGATCTGTTCTCTGTATCTATGAGCTTGGCTTTTTTTTTTTTTTTTTTTGGTTTCCACGTGTAAGTGAGATCATATGTTATTTATTTTTCTTTGTCTGACTTATTTCACATAGCATAGTGACCACAAGGCCCATCCATGTTGTTGCAAATGGCAAGATTTCACTCTGTTTTATGCCTGAATTATATATATATATATATATATATATATATATATATATATATATATATATATATATGCCACAATCCACTCATCCACTGATGGACATTGAGGTTGTTTCCATATCTTGGCTGTTGTAAACAATGCTGCAGTGAACATGGGGGTGCAGATAGCTTTTCAAGTTAGTGTGTTTACTTCCTTCAGATAGTGGAATTGCTGGATCATATGAAGAACCATTAGTATTTTGAGTTCACCATCATGGCCATGGTAAGCTGTTGGCCTTGTGTTTCCCATCCAAACAGAATAATAAAAGATATTAGTTATAAACTTCATTTGAGAAATTCTTTTAAGATATACATTTTTATTTCATTTTGAGAAATTTAGTTTTTTTTTTTAACCTCCAGTTTTCTCAGGGCTTTTAATTTAATAAAATGAAATATAATTTTCCAAAAGGGAGATATTGAATGCAGCATCTCTGAAACTTTTAGATTATGAAATAGTTTTCCAAAGGACTAGTGTTCCCTAAGTGGAAGTATTGTGAAAAATACATGACTGACTCTCTGAGAGAAGACATTATTATATATCTTGAAATGACAGAGAATCTGAATCAACACTCATCCTCTGCATTCCCCTCATATTCACTCACCCAGTTCTACTGATTTATCTTTCATAATTTTGCTTGTGTTTACCAAACCATTTGCATCCTTTTGCCACCATCTTAATTCATGGCATAATAATCCAATTATTGAAAGTGTCGCTAGGTGACACTCCTCTTTAGCAACACTACTATTATAACAAATTTTTGACTTCTTCCTTTTGTAACTTTTGAACTAGGACCTTTAATTTTCATCTGAGGGTTCAAGTCCGTTTTAGGCTTTGGGATAGGATGATCAACCTTTCTGGTTTGCCTGGGACCAATGGGTTTCCTGGTATGTGGGACTTGCTAATACCTGGGAAGTTTCTGGCAAATGGGGTTGAGTTAGTAGTAACCCTACTCTAGGACCAATTTTTTTTTTAAGATTTTATTTATTTTTTATTTGACAGAGAGACAGCCAGCCAGATAGGGAACACAAGCAGGGGGAGTGGGAGAGGAAGAAGCAGGCTTCCAGCGGAGGAGCCTGATGTAGGGCTCGATCCCATAACGCCGGGATCATGCCCTGAGCCAAAGGCAGATGCTTAACAACTGCGCTACCCAGGCGCCCCTAGGACCAATTTTAAGAGATCTTAGTGCAGTAGTTGGTTTTATTGCTAAGCCCCCATGAATGCACTTGGACTTGGATTCAGAAATGGAATTCTTACTCCAATTTCACTGACTTGATTCCTTTGTGTCCCTTATTCCAGAGTCCCTTCCCATTTACTGTTTGGAAAGCCAGTTCATCAGTATCTTCATTTCTTCCAGAGTCTTGCGTCCTGACACTAAATGATAGTTCCTACAGCAGAACCTAAGGATCTGCTTCTTGCCAGGCTTCTCTGAAAAATCTGTTTTTTAATGTCTGAATTCTTATTTCTTGTTTGTTAGGTAAACCTCAGTTGTCTGCTTCACTTTGGAAGGTTTGCTAGATCTCTTAAGATCCTGTTGACACGAATTGTGGCCTTTCCTTTTGCTGGGTTTGCTTGGGTCTGCAAAATCAAGATTCAAGGTATGAGACCAGATGTGCAGGTTAGGAGGAACTCTAACTTATTGCTCACAGCACTTTTCTTCTTCTTGGGAATCTTATTCTTGGGAATATTATTATTTTTTAACAGTGGTTCAATTTACATAGGGTGAAATGCACTAATCTTAGGAATTATACCTTGAGGCGTTCTGACAAATGCTTACACCTATGTAATAACTTACACCTCTATCAAGATGCAGAACATTTCATCACTACAGAAATTTCCCTCTTGAGCTCATCACAATCTTCAACCGTGTGGCTCCCCCAGGCAATCTGATTCCCATCACCATAGAACAATTTTGTTTGTTTTAGAACTTTGTATAAATGGATTTTTAAAGTAAATGCTCTCTTTTGTCTCATTTTTTCCACTTAGCATGTTTTTGAGATTCATCAATGTTATTGCATGTTTCAGTAGTTCATTTTGAAAGCGTAATAGCACAAAGTTTTCATTTATAAGGGAAGGGAGATCTCCCTGTTTAGAGAACAGAAATATTCCTGTAAATCTTCAGTCGTACCACAGACTACAAACATGCTATTAAGTAAGTAAAGTTGATATAAGAAATACTAAAGACACCTATATGCTTTTGAAAATAAGAACTTACGTTCATTTATTCACTTAAAACTCTTCTTTCAAAAACCTTTATGATTGACACTACTGATAGAATTCAGGTCAGACTTCTAGATTAAATAGTTTCATTTGAATACCCTTTGAAAAGAGTTCCAAACAGTTAATGTTTAAATATTAAATTTGTAACAGAAGTTTCCTCTTTAATACTGGATATCTAAAAACTTAACACTCCTTGGGGCGCCTGGGTGGCACAGCGGTTAAGCGTCTGCCTTCGGCTCAGGGCGTGATCCCGGCGTTGTGGGATCGAGCCCCACATCAGGCTCCTCTGCTGTGAGCCTGCTTCTTCCTCTCCCACTCCCCCTGCTTGTGTTCCCTCTCTCGCTGGCTGTCTCTATCTCTGTCAAATAAATAAATAAAATCTTTAAAAAAAAAAATAAAAAAAAAATAAAAAAATAAAAACTTAACACTCCATAATAATATTTGAGATAAAAAGTTTGATAGCTGGTAAAAGAATTATATAACCTTATTGATCACCTACCAAGTGTAAGAAGATATGACAGATTCCTGGAAGAGGGAACTTTCAGGGAAGACAATGAATACTAAGAAAGATTAAGTTACAGTTGAATTTGAGGTAGGATATTATATAGTCATAAAATTCGAGTAATACAACATATAGTATGGTAAATAACAAATGAAAGGGAGGAGATACTTTTGTGGGAGTTTATGTGATGGGTACAACTAGGCATAAGTAGAGTGCCTGCCAAGTACAATGATGTCAGTAGGTATCTATTCATTTTCTTTCTCTCTTTTGATTAAAATTGTGTTTTGGGAGGGAAGAGAGGAATCTAAAACATATTGTTTCTGATTGAGAAATTGCAATAGGATTTACATTAGGATTATCTTATTGAGGGCTTTAAGTAAATAGTTTTTGTTTTATCCAATCATGAATGGGATCTATTTAGTGTTGATTTTTTAAAAGCCAACTTGTATTAAATTAATTTTTCTATTGTGTATAGAATAGACTTAAAAGAACATTTTGATCATCTAAATATTACTGAAATGAGTAGGTTCAGAATTAAAGCTCTAAACAGTAAAATCCACCTCCTAATCTATAAGCAATGTTGGTATCTATTATTCTTGGTAAATTGTGCCATCAAGAATTAATATCTAATGGAAGAAAATGGTTGTTTCTAACCTATTCATAGTTGACATTCTTTTTTATTGCTGAATAGTATACTATTATATGAATATATCATAATTTGCTTATTCACTCTCCTGTTGATATACTTTGAGTTGTTTCTACTTTTTACCAATTACAAATACAGTTTTTTTTTTTAATGGAAATATGTTTCTTTTCTCTTGGGTGACTATCTATGAATAGAATTGTTGAGTCATACTATAGATATATGTTTATCATTAAAAAAAAAAAACTCCTGCCAAACGATTTCCCAAAGTAGTTTTACCATTTTATACTCACACCATTAATGTAGGAGAGTTCTGGTTTCTCTATATCTTAGCCAATATTTAGTGTAGTTAGTCTTTTTTAATTTTAGCCATTTTTATGGGTGTAAAATGGCATTGACTGCAGTTTTAATTTGCATGTCTCTGATGACTAATGATGCTGAACACTTTTTAATGTACTTATCAACCATTTATAAATCTCCCTTGTCAAGTGCCTGCTCAAGACTGACCATTAAACAAAATTGTTTTTGTCATTGAGTTGTAAGATATTTTTATATAATCTAGACTTTGTATTTGAATTTGATAGTATCATATAATAGTATCAAAAGTATTTTCAGATGTTTATCAAAACTATTTTCTTTTAGTCTGTGGCTTGTCTCTTTCATTTTCTTAATGGTGACTTGAATAAGTGGAAGCTTTAATTTTGACCAAGTCTATTTTTTTTTTTCTGTTATGGTACTTTCTGTGTCCTAAGAAATCTTTGCCTACTCCAAGATCAGAAAGTTATTTTCCTTCCAAAAGAAGTATTTTATTCTAATAGCTTTACAGATTTTAGCTTTTATGTTTTGATGTATAATTTATCTCTAATTTTTGTGTTTGCAATGTGAGGTAAGAATTGTGTTCATTTTTTCTTCATTGATATCCAGTTATTAAAAATGGACTTTTGATATCAAAGCTTGGACTACAATAACTTAAAAGCCTGAATACTAGTTATATTGTACTATAAGGTTGTTTGGTTAATCAATACGTATTTTTGCTTGAGACATAGTTTTCTTTTAGGTAGACCCATTGCCAAGACTAACAGTTAATAGTCAACTGATTCCTGTTGAACTTGAAAGTAGAGTAAAGCAACATCCAAAACCTTGTCTTGGCCAATAGATTAAAGACAGAAAAACTCATGTAAGACTTTTTTTTCTAGATTCCCTCCTGAATAAAGTAATAGCAGCAACAACAATGAAAACAAAAACCCGATGTAGTCCCACACAGTTTTATGATGTTTTAGTGTCTACGATCACTGCTTGGTTTATATCTGTTGCATATTATGTCTTTTCTGTTAACACACGGAAGAAAGTTCTTCTTCATGTAAATATGCTGGTTCTAAAACAGTGCACAATGGTATAAAACTCAGCATTACTTGGTGTCAATGGACAGAAACCCACCACGAAGTTGTTTAAGCAAAAAAGGAATTGGTTAAATAATGTAACTTGAGAAGTCCAAGGACTGAGGCTAGTTAGGCCAAATTTGAATTGAAAATTTTCCTTATGTAAAGAAAATATTTTAAAAGGGTTAAAAATTTGGTAATTTTTTAAAGTAGTAGAAGTGGTTAACTGCCCTCATTCTAAAAAAAGTATTATTTGTAGATGCTAAAACTGTATGGAGACTTAAAAATATATTCTAAGAGTCAAAAGCAGAGCAAATTACTTAAATAAAATAGAGATATTTGCCCCAAATAGTAACAATACAGTTTGTATCAGTTTTCCAGAGAATAATCAGTAATTAAAAAAAAAAAAAAAGAACCCCTGGTTTGTTAACTCAGATTAATAGTAATTTTTTCCACATTCTAATTGCAATCTAATAATCAGTTTGCTGAGTTTGGTGTAGTGGGTATTTATTTATGATGTTTATAAAAACCAAGGATCCAGAGAAGAGGAATAGTGTCGTACAAACGACCTCTGGGGTCCAGCTGGGACTCAGATGCTCACTTCTCTGCTGGGGTTATTTCCATCCTTGTTTGTTTTGACATTGAGAGAGACTACAAGTCTCACTTTGTGCTGTTTGCGAAAAACTGAGCTAGTTGAAAAGCAGAGATGGAGTGTATTTCTTTCGGTGCTTTGGTCTGCAGGCGTACGTTCCTCAGCCCTGCTGTGTACACGGCCGGGGCTGCATGGAGCAGATTGTTTCTCTGGGTTGTGCAGACGGGCTGCTGATGTCGTAGTTCCTGATAGCGGCTGCCAACGAACCTCAGTCCTTTCCATTTTGCCTGGTCCTCATTTCACCGGAAAACACAGTAGCTGTAGCCGCACATAGACTTTTTCCTCTTTCCCTTTCCCCCTCTCACCCCTCCCGAGACCTCTCTGGGCTTTGACGTCATGTGTGCTCCTTTCGGTTGCCATAGCAACCCCATTCCCCAAGCCCTCTGTCCGTCTCCTCTGGTAGGTTCCACAATGGTACAGGCAGCATCACGCTGCACAATGGTTTCCAGGCAGTGAAAGAGGGTGATTCAGCAAGCCACTCTTCTTCTTTTTAAAAAAAATCCTCCCCTTCTTTTTTTATTTTTATGGGGGTGGGTGGTGCTTGTTATATGCTTACCTTTTTCTTTTCTTTTTTCATTTTTACAATTTTCCTTTTTTCTCCTCACCCCTCAATTCCTAGGGGCTTGAGTGACTTTAAGATTGGGTTTTCTTGGAAATCACCTGTCTATCATTAATTTTAAACGATTTCCCCACCTCCAAAGAATCTATTCCTTATTACAATTTGGAATGTGGTTAATGAAAAACAAGTAGGGAGGATTTCTGGGGCAAACACTGCTGGATCAGGATCGTAGTTCTCAAGCACGGAATGGTAGGTGGCTCTTTGCTCCTTCTGGGTTCTAACATGTTTTTTGGAGGGTGGGGTGATGCCTATTGATTGCTCCTGGTGGGGTGGGAGAGCGAGCATGGGAAAAGTGGGAGAGATGGGATGGAAAGCAGGTTCATGAAGTGAAGTACCTCTGAGGCAAGAAGCCACCAGCCTTTCCTTCTGCGTGGAGCATCTCTCCCCAGACTTGGGCGTGTGGAAACCTTCCTGTTTGGAGTGAGGGTTGGCAGAGGGTGGGAGGGAGCTTTCTTATTGTGACCAGGGGTTTTTAGACCAATGCAGAGCTACAGAAGGGAAGAGAAAAACAGCGGGGGAGGGGGGGAGAGAAAGAGACAGAGAGACAGCGAACAGCTTTGTGTGTTAGAAGTGCTGACCTCAGTCCTATATCTAAGAAATGCTCTGGGTTCCATAAAACATTAAAAAATCATGTCTTTAAGTATGCATTTATGTTTACTTCCTGAGAGGTGTAATTTAAATAAATATTTTGGAACATATTTATTTTTAGTAAGAAATGGTATTTATATATTTTAGTTGCAAAACTAATGACATTACTCTTGCAGAGAAATTCTAGACTAAATTCAGGCCAGGGAGAGGAACACAGGACAGGGGATAGGTTAGAGATTAGAGGAAACATTGGCACTGCAGTCGCATAGGTAAGGGATCCCTTTAAGAAAGTGATCTCCTAGTCACAGCAGGCAGCCTTTTTTTTTTTTTTTTTTTTTTTTAATGGCAGGGTTCCCATATTCTGTGCTGGGATACTGTGTCCCCTAGAAATGTCAGAGCTCTTTTGGGAAAAAAATATCAGAAATGAGTATACTTATCAGAATTTATGTATTTGTGCCTGCAGCAAAGTAAATGTGATTTATTGGAAAATCTTCGAGTACATCAAGGTTAGAGATATTTCCGGAAAAATTATATATGTATTTTTCCCTCTCTACATTTAAATCCAAAGGCTGTCTCTGCTTTTGCCTTCTAACACTTCACTTCCCAGATACTGCCATTTAGCTACAGAAAAAGAATGGCTTATCCCATGGCAGTAGGCTCTGAAGGAATCACAAGGTTGTTTACACGGGCTGTCTTTGCTGCAGAGCCCTGCATGCTGCTGGGGTGTTGACAGTAACTTTTATGAACGAACCAGAAAGAGGCAGGCTAAGTCATGGGACAGGCCACCTTTCAGATGGAAGGAAAATAAGTGTTGCTAGCCCACAGTCCTATTTCTCCCTCTATCCCTCGTTTGCTAGCTGTCAGACCCCAGATGGAAGGAAAATAAGTGTTGCTAGCCCACAGTCCTATTTCTCCCTCTATCCCTCGTTTGCTGGCTGTCAGACCCCGGAAGATCTCACAGAATGCCGAGCCACATATCAAAAATGGTTACAGGAATGACCCCTTCTCTCTGAGAGGCTTCTGTATATGTTCTGCCATAGGTGAGCATGTATGTTGTAAATGTAGGTAGTGAGGCTCATGAATGAGCTCACAAGCTGCTGACTCTACTTCGGAACCGTTGGATTTTAGGGGCCAGACAGCCTGGATAGAGCAGTTTTGCTGCCTCTGGCACATATCCCCTTTCCTGCCTCCATCTCACTCTTAATTGACATCAAGTACTGGATTAGCTTATTTTATTACCCAGCGCAAACTGGATTTTCTCTTCCCTACAACGGAACTAACAAATCAGATGACAAAGGTGGTGTGACCTTACATATTAAAGAGTCTTCGTGCTTCTTCATCTGCACATGACTCCCTCCTGTTGTAAAGTAGCTTTAATTTGATGGGCTCCTGGTGTTATAGAATCTTTGCAGTTCTGGTAAAAAAAAAAAAAATTCTTGATGATGAGGCAGTAAGAAATCATATGTGAAGTGGAAAAATCAGCTGCCTCCAGCTTCCTGCTTGCTTGCCCCAGAACAGCATCTGCTGTTGGGAGGAGTGTGTTTGTCATGCTGGAAGGGGATGTTTGTGAACAGATCCCAGAGGGACCGAGTGTGTTTTGCTGTCATTATCTGGTACGTCTGCACCTATTAGTATTTAATGGTTTTATAGGATGTGGTCAATGTTTTTCAAGGTTAGAATGAACTGGGACTTGATTGTGGATGCTATAAAATAAATGTATATTTTTAAGTTACAAGAAAATTCGTAGGATTTCCCTGGTTAGTATATCTTACAGGAATAGCATAAGCAAAAGGGATCTGCCTAACCTCAGTAATGTGGAAAAGCCTCCCATGTTTAAAGGTAAAACATCCCCTATTTAAAGGCTTTTTTTTTTTAAAGTTTTATTGTGGCTTTATGTAAATGAATCTGTGTCTGTGGATATAATCTTAGTGAAAAAGTCTTTTAATACTGATGATAAAAATAAAGACAAGTTGGGGGCTTTCTTGTTTGTTAAACATGGGGGCAGATGCTCTCCCTCCCTGCTCTAGTTCTGGCTTCAGGTCATATTTGGAGCTAAAAGACTTTGCATGGAACTGGTGTGTGCAAATCAAATGATTGCTTAGTTGCTTATGAGAATAATGGGTCTCAAAGCAAGGGAGTCTTCCTTCAATTAGAAGAAGTAAACAAATTGACACTTAACATTCTTTCTCCATTGCGTTTACTGTTTCCTCTTGCAGTCTCCTTTAAGCTTTTGGTTGGACATTGCAACACTTAAGCAAAAAGAAGCACAAAGTGTCCAGTAATGACAGAAAGGAGTACAATGCTGTGTTTGCTGCAGGCTGAGTATTTCCTCCCCACCACACATGCATCTCTCACACCTTCTTCTGAGGACCACGGACTTGGATAAAGTTGGGCCTGTAGACCACTGGGGGAATGCTTATTGGTAAAGGAGAACAAGAACCATTTATTTCTTTAGTATATTAAATATATTTATTGCATTATAGAAGTCTGAGATGAGACACTGCTGCTGATTCAGATAAAAGATCATGTTGCATATTGATTCTCTTTGAAAGAGAAAATGTAATTGAGAATTGGAGCTTGAATTTTAGAAATTTACCTATCTGTACATATTTTTATAGCAAAGTTGTCAGGTTTTGACTAAAGATTTTTCAATTTGAGTACATTTTATCCGTATGAGAAAATCAAGGCAAAGGGGGGAAAGTGAAAAATCTGTATGTTTTAGTTACTATCTCTCCCCCCCCCCCCCCAATTCTTGTTGTGAATCTTGGTAGAAACTCCAAATGGAGAACTCAGGTGATATTGAAAATCCTTAAATCAGAAGAAGAATTTTGGTACGAGAAGTGGACTACAGATTTATACTTATTTTTGGTAAAGAATTTTTCTAGTCGAATTGATGTTTTGCATCCTTAATAAGCCTCTGTGGCCTTTCTTACTGTCTTTATCTCTGAGATGTGAAAGCCATAGCCTTATAGAGCTAATGCTCCTAGGAATGGAAATTAAAGTTTTGAATGGGGAAAGAGATGACTGGAGGTTCCTTAGAAGCATTCCTAACCCACAGTTGCTCTGAAATCCCATATGGTGTGCAGGTGTAAAGTGGAGTTCCCCTACAGGGCCCTCAGGCATTTGCAGAGTGGCCTGCTCAGTAATAAATAGGATTTTTGCTACTGTGTGTATGTATGTGTGTGTGTGTGTGTGTGTGTGTGTGTGTGTGTGTTATAGAAAGCAGGAAGAAAACGCTACCACCCAGCAGCGACTTAAAAAAGTACTAGAAATTCATCTTAGTGACTTCTCTTCCTAGGAGTAGAAAAGTAGAACCGCCTCCTGGATTTTGGATGTTTACCTGCCCAGGTGCTCCATGTGCTTCCTGAAAATGAGTTTCTTCAAGTACTTGTCCTCTTCTCATACATTGGAAAGAGGATCTGAAAGCACTGATAGTGAAGTGAAATGGAAGCTCTTAGGCCCATTTATTTGGCAAGGTGTATTCAGTGCCTGTGCTTCCTCCGTCATAGCACTCATCACAGTACAGTAATGGCCTATGCCCGTTTCCTGTGTTCTCTACGAAAGCATAATCTCTCAGGTACTGACTGTGTCTTTTTGGCACATTGTGGGGACACAATAAATATTCCTTGGATGAATGTCTTCCAGGTACAGAGTTCTCTGCTAAGTGCAATGGAAGGAAGAGTTGGAGCCATTTGGGAGCATAGAGTCATTTAGGGAGATGAGGTTAAATAAAGATGGTGTATAATCAAGGGCTGAATTAGTAATTTGACAAGAAATATAACAGGTTTTCAGAGGAGAAAGAAATACATGTGACATTGGAGGCCACATTGGATGTCTGGGCAGCAGGAGGGTATAGTGGGGAAGGAATTCCTAGCCGTAAGTTGTACGCACCTGGCCAGGAAAGGGACTCTTAGTTGGGGCAGAGAGGAGGTTTATTTTCAGTATGGTGAGCATACTCTCCAAAGTTCTAGAAATCAAAACTTATGGTTTGATAATGGGTAGAGCATTGAAAACTGGCAAATCTTGGAGAAGCTGGTCCAATATGATCTCAAAAAGTAACAGTAACATTGAATTTACAAATCTCTTTTTGTAACTAGGTCAGATTATGGGAAAGCATATATATAGGTCTGTTTCCAGCTTCAGACCAGCTTCAGTTTAGTTTTATTTTATTTTACATACTTCAGAGGTTTTTGAACTTCTCCTCCTCCTTTTATGGGTAAGTATGTAACCCATCATTCCAATAAAATCTTCCATGAAAAGCAGAGTATGCATACATGCAACAATGGAGCTGTCCCAGGAGAAGCTGAGTAGGGTGCCGTGTGTCTCAAAACCAAATCCATATAACAAAGCCAAATACCACGTCAGCTAAAGTAATAATTATTAATTTGGCTTCTGTTCCGATTGTAAAATATCCAGCTACTCTGGTGTCGGTAACACCAAAGTTCTTGTGCTTGTGATGCATTTGAACAGAGTGAACTACCTTCGGATGTTTTATTCCCTCATCCTGTGTCCCATCACTCATTTGCATTTGTCTTTGTCAGTCTTTTGGTTCCCTAAATGCAAGTGAAATTCCCACTTAAGTGCTAAAATCAAATTCTTGCTGTGTTTTTGCTGTGATTTTAGGCTAGCGTGAGGAACACCAACGGCAGGACCATCACAGATCTTCATTATGGCAACTCATGCAAGAAGCTGTTGAATTAGAACCATTCCCTCTAGATGAGAAACCAGACAAGCAGTGGTGAGTCACAAATTTAAAAAGGTTCCTTAGCAGAAAACATGTGATCTCCATAACCACCTTAAATTTTGTATGGGATTTAGTGTATGGATCTGAAGAAATACTGCTCCAAATAATTTCAACCAAAGAAGTTAAAATCAGTAGGACAGCATGTTTAATTGATGATGCCACATGAAGTCTCGAGGGGCATGGGTGCATGGTAAAACACTATGATTTTTATGATCTTACCAGTCTGGTAAGATAGCTGCAATGAACAATTTCATGTGCCTGAGTAACAGTTGCTAACAGTGTTTTTCAGTGGCTTTTATTATTTAGAGCATAATTCCATATTTTACCAATTCATCCCCTCTGGTAGAAGAACTGGTTCTGAGCTAAATTATAATGCTCAGTGCCTTTCAGGAATCCACATACACACACACTCCTATGTAAATATATAGGAGTATATAAAGAATGTATATAATATATATGTTAACATAACATTTAGATCCTTGGAAATAAGGGGAGAGAAATCATAGCACAGTTTTATAAAACTCAATTCATAGACATTTACCCTACAAATCCTTTTGCCGAATACACAGTATTAAAAGTGGATCCAGTTTCTCTGATAATTGGAATAATTTGAAAACTTATTATTTTATAAAAATATCAGCACACACAGGCAAAATATTTTTTAAATCAAATCCTTGATGCTTTATAGTCACCAAAGTCAATAATCAATAGACTCCAGCAGAGATGAACCAGTTATAATCTGTCAAATAACTTCTTTGAGAAATAGCGCATGACAGTGGTGCTTGTAAGACTCCAAAAGAGGCTGTTTTGAACTAGCGATCAATATATCTCTTTCGTTTGCTTAGAGGCTCATATGACTCTGGGTAGGTAGGCTTCCTTGTGAGTTAATGCATAAGCTGTAAGTGCAGAAGACTATGAAATTGACCCTATACTTATTTCACATCATGATTTTCATTATAGTCTGCTTACAGTGATATTGAGAAAGTAGATATAATAGTCATCACTATGTTGTGCTTAATCAGCATGTATGAAATACGTGTTTGTTATAAAAGAGGATAGTATGTTGCCAATAATCAACCATCGTGAATCTAATGTAAGGGCAATTTTATATGGCTGAACGTGATATTTTCTGTTATGTGCCACTTCCAGTGATGTAGAAAACATATATTGCCCCATCTTAAACATTTATTCATTAAGCAAACATTTATTGAGAATCTGTGATGTAGATATTATCCTTAACTCTTGGGATAAATGAGAGAGATAGTACCTGCCTTAAAGGAGCTTCTGGTCTAAAGAGTATGGTGCTCACAACAAAATGTGCCATTAATTGGGGGAGATCTATTCAAAGAGTGTGGTACTTACACAGGGCTGTTAAATGGGTAGAATTAGGGTGCTAAAGGAGGTGCAGCAGAGAGAGTCTAATACAGATGGCATGGGGATTTGTCAAGGAAGAGTTCCCAGAGGGACTGATACCTTAACTGAATGTTAAGGATAATAAAAAATAACCAGAGGAAGGGAAACAGTGGGAATATTTTCCAAGGGTCCAGAGGCTTGTCAGAGTATGATTTTTTGTGAGTACTATGCATCACATTGCTGTGCTAGGGCATAAATGGGGGTGGTAGAAATGAAGCTGAAGAGGGGTACAGGAGAAATATCATGAAGGATCTCTTAAAGCTAAAAAATTTGGATTTTATTCCAACATGAAGAACTTTCGAAAGATTCTAAGTAGAATGACATGATCAGGTTTATTTTTTAATTGTGAAATACAGACATAGAAAAGTGTATAAGACAAATATGGTTTAAAGAATAATTATAAAGCAAACCTCATTTAACCACCATTTATATTAAGGAATAAATTCCCAGTAAATTCCTGTGTACTCCTTTAGGATCACATGCTTTTTCTTCCGCACTAGAGGTGACCACTAACCACTATCCTGCCTTTTGTTACACTTGTTCCTTGTTCCCTTGCTTTTCTTTCTAGGATATATATATATATATATATATATATATATTCTAGGTTTTACATATATATAAAATATATTTACATATCTATAAATATGTATTTATATATATATTCTTAATCAAATGATTTTGCTAAACATTGTAAGATTTTTCCATATTAATGCATATTGTTTATTCATGTAATTGTTGTATAGTATTCTACTCTGTGAATATACCAAATTTACTTCTCTATTTTACTGTTGGTGCACATTTGGATTGTTTCTATATTACTTTGCTAGTATGTGTGCATAACCTGAGTTATTTATATATATAAAAAGGAACATATTTATGTAAATATATTTGTTAAATATAGTAAATATATTTATTATAATTATAAATATGTTATAATCAAGTTATTAAGTATATATATTTATATAGTTGCTTGCAGATTCTAGTACACATGTGTAAGAGCTACTTTAGGATAAGTATCAAGGAAAGGAGCTACTGAATTTGGGGGTGTGTGCACATTCAGTTTTTCTAAATAATGCCAGAATGTTGTCCCTAAGCAGTTATATCAGTTTACACTCTCATCAGCAATATAAGAGGAGTTCTATACCCACCAACATTTGATTTATAAGTTCTTACATTTTGCTAATCAGGTGGATATGTAATTGTACTCATAGAAGTATTACTTGGCTTTTTGTTGATTACTAATGACGAACAACATCTTTTCATTTTTTATCGGCCGTTTGGTTTTCCTCTTTTGTGAAGTACCTGCCCAAGTGTTTATGAGATTTGTCTTTCAAAACCATAACTAGTGTTTATTGAGTTCTTCCTGTGTAATAACATTGTGCTAAGCATTTTGCAAGCATTTCATCTTCATAGTATCCCTATGATTTACAGATAAGGAAACTCAGGTTTAGAGAGGTTAAATAACTTGCTAACAGTCACACAGCTAAGAAGCAGTAGACTTTAGTATTCAACCTCAGGACTTTCTGACTCCAGACTTCTTCAATTTTTTGGATAGTATTTGGAGGAAAATTAGATTGGAGCCAGAGAGAACACCTAAGGTGCTATTGCGAGGAATCCAGTTAAAAAATCATGGGGACATAAACCAAAGAATCACCAGTAAAACATAAGTACAAAGCAACTGGACTCAGTAGTGAATGTCATGAGCGAAGAAGAGGCAGGATATATAAAAAGTCTCGAGATTTAATACCTGTTGCCTGGGTAGAGTCAATATTAATCATACGGTGTATGTATTCCAGGTGTTGTATAGGTTTTAAAAATTATGATTCCATGATTCAGTAAGAAATGAATTTAGTTTAGAGGACCATAAAATTTAGGGTAAAGGGACCACAGTGTTTATTTGGGTCAACCCTTCACTGTTTTAAAATGTGGAACTTGGTGTGAAAAGAGGCTTAAGTGCCTTCTTCAAGATCACATGTTACTAAGTGTCAGATTAAGAATAGATAGTAGGCCTGCAAAGAATACAAAGGAGTAACAACTTTCCTGATTTTTAAATTAATAAGTGAAAATACAATCAACTTACTTTATCTGCTAAACATTTTTTTAAGTCAGTTGCCTCATCATCATTATTAGCAGGCTTATTTAGTATAGCCTAGAATGTTATCTTCTTGCCCATGATTCTACCAATGAAACCACCAGATCTGATTTGCAGTTGCTACCATGTAACTGCTCTACCTACTTTGATGTACTCCATTGGCTATGTAATAAATTCCCTTCTCCTTAACATATACCATATTCCCTTCCACCCCCATTTTAGGAACTGATGATCTCTTGAATTGCTTAGGGACACTAATGTGCTTCATTCTCATAACACACACTGAAGTGTTTCTTACCTCTGTGACTTACTTCCTACTGTCTATCCTGCCTATAGTCACTCCACCCAATCTTTACTTAGTCATTAGACATCTTTTAGGACCTTTGCAGACCAACAGCATGGGCACCATCTGTGGCTTGATAGAAAAGCAGTATCTCAAGTCCCACCCAATCTCCTGACTCCAAATCTTTCAAGCAAGATTCTTAGGTGATTTAAACTTTGAGAGGTACTACTGAGACTCACTCTAGACTTCATCAGGTGTTATCTCCTTCCAGAAATTTTCCTGACTCCTTCCATTGGGCATTCCTTCCTAGTGTTCTTACAGTAGCCTAGGCATATCTATCTCATTGCATTACCATGATGTTTTGTTAACTGTTTATGTATCTGTCTCTGCAACTTAGCTTGTGAGTAATTTGACCCAGATCTAATTATCTTTGAGTTTTCCATGTCTAGCACAGTGCCTGATACATGGTAGCATTGCACAAATATTTGTCGAATGATTGTTTGATGAAAGAAAAAAGAGCAGGAGATAGATACATGGAAAGATAGAAACAGAGGCAGGAAAGAGAAAATCACAAGAAGAAAAGACACACAGCCAAAAGGACTACATAGAGAAATAACTAGACTACAAAAAAATTATACCTTTGGGTACAGTCTGGAAAGCAGCCTGACAGAGAATCTACAGGCTTATTTAAGTAGATTGAGTGATAAATGTGAATATCATTGGCCAACTTACTCAGAAGCAAAGAATACCTTAATTTCTCATATAAGAAGGTATAGTTTTTTGGTCATTGTTTTTGTTGAATAAATTTTGCCAAAATTTGTTTTACTTTCCTAAACAAAGTGTTCTACTTACCTATTCAGAGACTGTTCAGAATATTGTGTGAAAGTGGATAGAGGGTACAAGTTTGCCTTGAATCTGTGGAGACAGAAATAAAAGACCAGTGAGTAGAAAGTAGGCAGCATACATAAAAGACATTTCTGATGACTGGAATTATTTACAAGTCTGTGCTTTTAGAAGAATGGTGAATTTTCTAGCACTGCGAGTATTTAACCATCTTCATGGTTGACCAAATATTAAGAACATTTTAAAGGTGCTACTACTTGATGTGGGATATTGAACTCAATGACCTCTATGGTCTAGGGTTCTTATGAATTATGAGTCTACAATTATAAGTAATGCAGGAAGAATGAAGATTAGAATAAAAATTATAATAGTGGATAACATTTACTGAATGATTACTTGTAGCCACTCACTGTTCAAAGCACTTTGTATGCACAAATTTATTGAATTCTCACAGAAATCCTACAGAGCATTTCCATTTTACAAATGATGAAGCTGAAACATAGAAGCTTTAGTAACTTGCCCTCAGTCATGTAACTAGTGTTGGTAGAGTCCATGGAGTCCAACTTGGGAGCACTTCCTTTTTTTATCACTGTGTTGAATCCTTCTCAGTATTAAAGGTGAAAGTTGGACTGAATAGAGCCTTAAAACATTGATGTGGTTTGAAAACCAAGTAAGTGTAAAAACAGGAATTCCAAGAAATGGTAACAACATAATCCAAGTAAACAGAGATAGAAATGTGCATAACAGGTTTGTGGAACCAAATATCTCACAAATGAGATGAATAAGAGGATATTCAGAAATTTGTTATTATAGTGCAATTTTGTCTTGTTTTTCAGTGGCTGGAAGTTACCAAGATGGGAAACCAAGTCCTTAGGACTATTTCACCCTCATAAAACCAACATAACTAGCCCTCATATTGTATAAAATTTTAAAGGCTTTTCACCAATTGGTGGAACCTCAGTCTGTATATCCTAGGAAGATAGATTTGGGACTGTCACTGAGAGGTCCCAAGTAATTTGATGTCATAACAGGAAAATGATAAAGTTGTTTTTACAAGTTGGCATTTTACTGGAGCTTATTTGAAGAGTGAGTTAACATAAATCTTTACCATATCTCAGATTCTTCATTCTCTGTGAAGGGTATTCCAATAACCACTATTAGAGGAACTGCTGTTAAATAAAAGTATGAGATCTAAATGAAAATTTGATTAACATAAAAAATCTTTCCAGATTAGGGCTGGTTGGAAAATTTAGTCCATACTTACGCAGATTCATAACATGTGATAATCTATATTTATAGTGCAGATACCAGAAATTACACCTGCTGGATATTTCAAAGTTTTCTTTCTAGTCATACTTTTGGAAGTTCTAGGTGATTTGTTTGTTCTTTAAATCCGTAAGGCCCACTTTTAAGCTCCTTTAAATTTGGGAGTGGATAACTTTGACAATATTGTCTTTAGAAAATCATTTATAAATCTTAAGAATCAGAATAATTCTGCCTTGAATTTTAGTTTAATAAGATTCAAAGATATTGTACTCCCCCATCCCCCTAAAAAAAGGCTGAATAAAATATCTTAGGCAAAAACTATGTGAAATAGTGGGTAGAAAACAAATTAAACTCTTTTTCATCTTTTATGAATTTCAGCCAAATATATCATGTCATATGTCTGTTGACTGTCCTCTTGCCAAGCAGGGTTCAGGTCAGCAATGTGGAATGTCACAGGCAATCAAATCTCATATGTTGAGTTTCTTTTCTAGTCTCGATCCTGAGTACAGATGTCTGGCTCTGTATTATAATTTAAGGAGGCAAAATACCCTCTGGTTCTCTGGTTCTGAACCTGATATAATATGTGAAATTCTCACTTACTTCTTTAGTTGAAGACTGTTCCTATTAAAGTAGAAATGTTATGAGGTAAATTGGTTGGTTAGCTAACCTGATAAGCTAACTTGAGTTAAGGTGTGGATTGGTGATAATGGATGTTGAATCATAGATAATATCCACACTTGGATTAGTGTCTTAAAACATTAAAATAAGAGACTAAAGGAAGGGAATATATAGGAAAGATTTTTTGTATGGGGAGGGAATCAAGATTGTTGTTGAAGACAATGCTTTTTTTTTTTTTTTTGGTAGTATCCAACATTTACTTAGTGCTTGCTCTTTGCTGGGCTGTGTCCTCAGCCCTTTACATGAATTATCTCATTTAAGACAGTGGTCTTACATGATAACAGTTATTGGTATTCTCATTTAACAGATGAGGAAACTAACCACAGAGAAATAACTTGTGCGAGGTGACATATGAGTCCTGGAGTTGATATTCAAACCAAAGAGATTTCAAACTCAGTTGTCCACTGCCTGTCCTAGTTCGACAATAGTGGTGCAGAAGGGGTGTTCAGTGGTTGGCACCCGGCACACAGTAGGTGTTTAGTGAATGGCAAATAAGCGTTTGGAGCCTTTGTATGTTGACTGCTCAGACTAAGGGCAGGCAAGTCACACAGATCAGCTACTAAAGAAGGGTGAAATTTCCTATTTGTTAAACTTCTCTCTAGAAAATGTTTTTCTAGAGTCTCTAGTCCTGTGTATCTTTTTTCCAGCTGGCCTGCTATAGACCCAGCTTTTTACTTTCCAGAGAGGAGGAGAAGCCTGTGCTTCCCAGACTGGTTCTGTGTCACTTCATTGCCATCTCTTCTTCAGGCTGCTATATCTCTTCCCTCTGTCTAGAACATTCTTTCTCCCTCTCTTCTGCACCTTCCCCACCGCCACTGTGATCCTACCCGGAAAACTCCTCTCATCCTTCAAGGTCCAGTTCATGCCTACTGTCCTCTGGGAACTCTTGCCCAATTGTCATCCCCACTCCTTGGTTCTCCCAAACTGAACACATGTCTAAATAATATATGCCCTACAAAGTGGTATGGGTTATAGCTTCAGACACCTGGCTTTCAGTCTGGCTCTGCCATCCTGTGCAAGTCTCCCTGCCAGGGCCTTAGTTTCCCCATGTAGTATGTGCCCCTACTTTTATGAGACAGTACTTTGTTAGGGGGTTAGCAGATTATTTTAAAATTCTCATTGCATCGTTTCTGGGAAAGGAAGAGACCTTGATGTTAGATTCTCATCCTGGCTCTGTCATTAATTAATATTCCTTTGGGCAAGTCTTAACCGAGCTGAGCTTCCACTGTGTATGAAGGAGTTGTGATAGACGATGTTTAAATTTCTTTTTAACTGTGAAAACTATGTGGGTTAAATTGTATAGATTGAATTAAAGCATGGGATAATAACCAAAAGACCAGGCCCAAGTAGACTACCTTGGTGAGTGTAGTCTTGACCAGTGAAGGGACATCATGAGAATGGAAAGCAGCTTCATGGACAGCCAGAAGGGAGAATAGACCAGATGGGGGCTTATAACGGTCTTGAAGACAGACTTGCCATGCCCAATTTTGCTTTAACCCACCCCCTTTAGTTATCTTTAGCTTCACATTGTCACTCTAAATCAAAAGATAAGATAATTGAATTATAGGAAGTCACTTCTAATTATTGAGACTTTATTATCCATAAGGGAGATAACTTATGCATAGGCAACCAAATTGATTGCATCTACTTTCCAGATTTATATCTTTCTTTATCTTAAAATTATCTGCTGCTATTGAAGGGCTAGTGTGTACAAATGTTTGCTCATTGATTTCCTAAAGAGAGGAATCTTTAAATTTTGCCTTTAAAAATTTTGGTCTCTAAGCTGTACTGGGGTTTACCAACATATCAGGTGAAACTATTGGCATCTTGATTACCTTAGATATCATAAACAATATAACAGATTTACATGAGGGTTACCAGATATTTTCAATGGGCAGATTACTGTGGTAGAATCTTTGAAGAATGAATATTACATTGTTCCTCCCTCCCTACCCCTCCTCCCTTCCTTCCTTCCTTCCTTCCTTCCTTCCTTCCTTCCTTCCTTCCTTCCACCTCAAATATTTACTGGCTGCCTCTTCCGTGCTAGGTGCAGCAGCAACAAAGATAAATTCTATTTAGTCTCTGCCCTTAAGCAGCTCGCTACCAAATCTGGGCCCTTTGGATGGGGAGAGAAAGGGGAAATACTTGTAAATAAATAAATCCACACATAGGATAGTTGCTTTAATAGATACTGAGTTCAGAGAACAGTCAGTTACAAACTTAACTATTCAATTGGGATTCTGCAGAAAGACACGAGTCTCAGTGTTGTAAAGCAGCAGTGCTCAGACTTGGTGATCTCATGATCCTTTTAGACTCTTGAAAATTGTTAACCACAAGCTTTGGTTTATGTGGGTTATATTCATTGATATTTACCATATTAGAAATTAAGATACAAATTTAAAATATTTAATTCATTTATGAATTATTAACAGTAAACGCATTACATGTTAACATAAAATAATATCTTTTTATGAAAAGTATTTTTTTTACAAAACAGAAATAGTATAGTTACAAAGTGGCATTGTTTCCCATTTTTGCAAATCTGTTTTATGATTTGTTTCAAAAAAGATGGTTGAATTCTCTTAAATATTTATGGCTTTAATCTGTTGTTATAAAACATATGTAACCTCTGGGAGACTTTACATTTGAGACTAAATGAGAGTGATGACAGCAAAGCACATCTTTATATCATTTGGCATTAGTTTTGACTTCAGGAACCCCCCTTAAAGGGTCTTGGAGATCCTCAGAAGGTCTTGTGTACTATACTTTGAGAACCACTTCTTTTTTTTTTTTTTTTTAAAGATTTTATTTATTTATTCGACAGAGATAGAGACAGCCAGCGAGAGAGGGAACACAGGCAGGGGGAGTGGGAGAGGAAGAAGCAGGCTCATAGCGGAGGAGCCTGATGTGGGACTCGATCCCAGAACGCCGGGATCACGCCCTGAGCCGAAGGCAGACGCTTAACCGCTGTGCCACCCAGGCGCCCCGAGAACCACTTCTAAAAAGCATCTGTTGTATGTAATGAATTAACATCTCTTTTATGGATCTAGAATGGTACGTACTATTTTTAAAAAAACAAAAAGTAGTGTGCTTGGTTATTCACAGGAGGAACTCCAGGTGAGAAAGGCTGTAAGACTGTAATCTCCGTGAAGGCAGAGAGATCAATTTGTCTTTTTGACTTATTACCTGTCACAGGGCCTGACACATAGTTGACTTTCTGGGAATCTCAGTGATAGAACATCTTAATAAGGCAGATGTATTTTCACAAGTCACTATAGACCTGGGCAGACTATGGTGAGTGCCACAAATAAAGGTTAAATGAGTGTTGTGGAGTTGGAGGGAGAGGCCATTTTTTAACTGAGGTAATAGAAGGGATTCATGGAGGAGAAGGCATTGGAGTAGAGTTGTGAAGATAATTTTGGTAGTCAGTGTTGGAAAGGTTACTTTTAGAAGAGGAAATAGAATGAGCAAGGAGCAGAGTGGGTTTGGGGTTCAGAAGTTTAGGTTTGTATGATTTTGGGATGGAGTACATGGCAGTCAGAGATATGGTGGAAAAGATAGATTGGGGCCAGACTGAGGGAGGTTGTGAGTGATCTATGAAGGAATTTGGGGTCTGTCTCTATAGAGGGTGAAGAGCTATTGCTGTTTTCTGAGTGGGCTTAAGAAAATGATTCTGGGGTGGGGGGTGCCTGGGAGGCTCAGTCATTAGGCGTCTGCCTTCAGCTCAGGGTGTGATCCCAGGGTCCTGGGATCGAGCCCCACATCAGGCTCCATGCTCTGCTGGGAGCCTGCTTCTCCCTCTCCCACTCCCCCTGCTTGTGTTCCCTCTCTCACTGGCTGTCTCTCTCTCTGTCAAATAAATAAATACAATCTTAAAAAAAATATTCTGGCTGCAATGTTGAGAGTGGTTTGGAGAGAAGAGAGGATGAAGGCAGGATGAAAAGTTAGAGAGAGGAAAGGAATGATAATCCAGTTTGAAGAAGAGACAGTAAGAACCAGAACCAGTGGAAAGGGATCCAGTAGATAGGAAGGTCTCCAGGTTTCAGGAAATTTGGAGTAAGAAGTTATAAAAGAAATAGTACTTCAGTCAGTAAGGAAGGGAAATACTGAGTTCTTTATGATTTCATTATAAGCCCAGCCACAGTATTAATAAGCAATTTTATACAGGTCCTTGGGCTTTGGTTTTTCCATATGTAAAATGTAGAAATGGATCGCTTGCCTATTTGTGTCACAGGAGTCCATGTGAGGGTAAATGAGCTCTTCTGACAGAAAGTGCTCCATTAATCTAAGACATCAACAATAAAAATGGGAATGTTTGCCAGGTGCTTTTGCTCCTGTGTTGAAGGCTGCTATGTACATATGAAATACTGCCTGGAACTATTGTCACTGTTAATAAGAGTAAAGTCATTACCACAAAATGCCTACACAGCAAACTTGTTCTCTGTCAATTCCAAAGTGAGAAGATGAAGCCAGGCATGGAAGTCCATTCCATGTTGTTTATTATGAATTTTGCTTATTGTAAACTGTTTTCTTGGTTAGTAGAGAAGTCATTTTAATAGTATTTGGATTTCATTGTATCTCATTATTTTCATCACTCTATTCTGGTCAGATTTTCCGTCACTATTTTCCGGCCTCATTATCCTGACTTTTCTCTGTGCAAAAGCAAATGGAATAGCGTTTGATATGTCAGTACTTGCATCTGTGTTCTTGTTAACTGTGGCTTCTTTCATTAATTTAACCCATAGCCGTATGATATGGTGGTCAAGCATGTAAACTCCAGAGTTAGACTGCTTGTGTTTAAATCCAAATTCTGTTACTTCCTATGAGATCCAGGTTAAGTCACTTAACTGAATCTCTTAAGCTTCAGTTTCCTTATCTGTAAAATGGTACTAATAATGGTGCCGATCTCCTAAGGCCATTGTGAAGGTAATGAATGAAAAGGACAGAGCATTAAGTGCTCAGTAACTGCAAGGTTTTGTTTTGGTTTTGGTCAAATTTATTACCATTATCATCAACGTGTCTTCTTTCCTAATCAGGAGACTTTTCCATACTTTTTAATTCATCATTTGTCTACCAGTAGTTAATTGACCACACAATTAATCATCCACCTTTTCTTTCCCGAGAATAACATTTTGAAGAATTCCCCAAATTTTAAATTTTACTCATTTTCCATCTATCTTTCTATCTATCAATCAGTCATCTCCCTCCCTCCCTACTGGGCTTTCTTGCACCTAGAAAATCAAGTATTTAATTCTGCTGTGAATATAAGGGATCCAATAACTTGTTCTAACCATCAGACTGATATTATTTCCCATGGCCCACTGGTATCCTCCTACACAATCTTTCTGTAAAGAGAAATGTTTTGCCATCTTCTTTTTTTACTCTAGTATTTCACTCAATCTGTTTTCAAGATCTGCAACAGTCTCTGTCCTTGCTATTGATCATGTCTCTAAAGGAACCTTCCCATATTAGCTCTATGTTGAACATACATCATGCCTTCGATGTACAGTGCATGGTTGGGGCTACAGCCAAACCTGTGCTCTGCTCACCAAACCAAGGCTCATTTTTTTTCAATTTATGTAAGTACTTTAAGAGTTATTGGACTACTGTGGTTCTGCTCAGCACTCAGTCAGTTGTTATCTATTACTATTGATAAGTAATGTTTATAAATTCCTCTGAGGTTTGGTTAGATATATTATTGGGAGATTCTTCTCTTGTTATGGTTGCATGGACTGAATATTCATCCACCATTTCTCTCTACATTGTCTCTCACTTCTATGGGACAGAAACCAAATGAAGGCAATGATCTTGCTTCCTATGAAAAGTTGATTCATATTTGTTAATAGTGAATCTATTCAAATTGTAGAGGGTGGAATGAAAATGGCTGTTGAAAAAGCTGCTAACAGAGGAGGAAAAATGATTGAATAGTAAGGCAAATCAGAATACATTAGCATTTAATCAGCTCCTCCTTTTACTATTCCAGTATTGAGTATCTGTCTTAATCAGAAACTGTTTAGAAATTGTAGAAATTGTTGAGATGAGTATCCCAGGAAGGAATTTCCTTTTTGGAAATTGTGATACTCAGTCTTACATTAAGTCACTGAGATTTCAGTTTAGCACCTTGGCTTTACCTATCTTTCAGAATGGGGTACACTTACTTTAGCCATGTGTTAGTTGTGTGATCTTGGCCATGTCACCTAATGCCTGGTCTCTGTTTTCTCATCTGTAAAATGGGACCAACAAAATCATCTGTCTCATAAGGTAGTTCTGAGAATTTAGTTTTCACAAGAGATATAAGATGTAAGAAATATAAAGTTATAAAACAATGACTGACACAGAACAAAATTTCTATACCTATTAGCAAGTATAATTACCTACCTGAAATAGTATGGTGCTTAAGAACTTGATTCTGTAATCAGATTGATGGGTTTGAGTTCTAACTCCATCACTTATTGCCTGGGTAATTTTGGACTCTTTTTAAAACCTCTCTGAGCCTCTGTTTCATTTTTAATTTGGGCAATGATGATATCTACTTCACAGGGTTTAATGTGAGGAATAAATGAAAATCACTCAGTATAGTTTTCATTGGCTATTAGCTGTTATTTTTTTTAACCCTTATGGCACATGAATTCTTTAGTAATTATTATTGTGAATACTTACAGAGAACTTAGTCTGAAACAGGCAATATCCCAAGTACATTCTATATACTATCTCATTTATTCTTCATAATACTCACAATGAGGTAGGTACTATTGTTATTATATCCATTTTACAGATGAGCTAATTGAGGCACAGGGAGGTTAAGCAACATGTTTAAGCTCTTACAGTTAGTGAGTGGCAGAGCACAATCTGTGCACTTACGCTTGTACTTTTTGCCTCTTATGAAAATAAAGGAAAAAAGTTGGATATGATGTCTGGAGAATAAAATTAGGCTGTCAGGCTAACGATTGAGGTTCTTACTATGTCCTATCCTCTTTCAAACCTCAAATCTATTCATATAGTGACCTAAACCTGGTTAAAATGAAGGTTAGTAAGTAGCACTAAAGAAGAAAAGAAGGGGAGGTGGTGTTGTTAGAGGGGAACTTGACGTCTCTGTGGTTGTGTAAGGAAGTAAGGTCCAAAGTCCTTCTTGCCCAAAATAAGATCCTATTGTCTTGGGGATGCAGTGAGAGCAGGGTTTACACAAAGACTTCTGGTCTTACCTAGCTTCAACTTCTTCCCTTCCTGGCTGCTTGCCTCAGTCACTGCATGACACTGTCTGAGGCCCCAAGCAATTGCACACATTTGCCATTTCTTTCTTTTTAGTTTTTTAAATCGTATTTTGTTGGGATTGATACTCTGGTGACAGTTAAGATGACTTTGTCCTATACTGCAGCCCTGCTCTTACGCCCCATAGGTAGAATAGTCCCTGACGGCAGGGCATGGCACCGAAGGGCTTCCTTTCTCCAGCCACACAGATCAGATCCACATTTTCAATCTGACATTGGACAATTAGCTAAAGCTTTTAAGATTTAGTTTCTTTATTATAAAATGGCCATGTAATATGTACCCCATAGTTTTTGAGAGAACTGAATGTAAAAGACTTTAATACAGTGTTTGGCTAGAGCAGAGAATAAAATTTTGTTATTGTTATTCTAACACTAAAAACTGAAAAAAATTGGTTTGCTTTAGATCATTACCATTTTATTGAATATTATTGAAATAATTATTGAAATAACAAAGGAAACTTGGTTGTTATTGTGGCAAATACCAGGGATACTTTTCAATAAAATAAAATTAATTTCATTTTCATCCTCATTAGCATGTGACCCCTACTAGGATTGGGAAGAGCAAACTATGGAAAAGGTAGAGGGCTAGGGAGTGCAAGAAAAAATGGGTCTATAAAATAGTACTCTGTTCTTTATGTAAGCAAGATAATGTACATGGACATGCTTTTCAGATTCTCATTTTCCCTGCAAATATTAAAAAAAAATAATTTCCATAGGAATTCTGAGAAGAAAAGCACGGACTTAGTCAAGGAAAGCAAGGAGAAGAGGAAGTGTTGCATTATTTGTTAAAGACAGTATGGATTGGATTGGAGGAGATTGGAATCTGAGCAATTGGACTGTTGGAAAAAGACAAATAGATATTGGAAATGCATATATGATAAGGGTAAAATGACCATCCTGATGTGTTGGAATATTTGGGCAAATCAGTGGGGGCTTGAATGCCAGGTAGAGGATTCTAGATGATATCCAGTTGGCCTCAGCCCATCCCTGGATACCTGGATCCCAGGATCCCTGATCTAAGCATCAGGGCTTGGATCCCAGAAACTGATTCACAGGGTCATACAGAGAATTAAAAAGCAAGATTTTCTTTCATTATATGTGGAGTAGCAGTGGTGGGTTAATTGGTAGCTCTTGATCTAGGCACTGATACAATGGCTATTTGCATAGGCCTCCTCTCTTCCTGGGTTGCAAGCTTGGTCTAGATTATCCATTCATGTTGGGTGCAAATGCTCACCACCCTAAGGACCCAGAATTCTCATCACTTCTTTCCATTTCCCCATTCTGTCTCTGGTGTGAGAGAAGAGAGAAAGTGGTTGTTATTTATGACTCTGGAACACAAAGGCGTTTATTACACACTTTCTTCTGGACATCCACTCATGTAAGTGTGAATAGAGACCTTGAGCAGTTTCTGAGGAGTCTCCATCTGAAGTGATTCAGATATGATTTGCTTTTCTGAGGTGATCAAAGTGACTCTTAACCTCTATAACTAGTGCAGAAACTGTTTCTGAATTTGGTTTATTATAAGATGTCTAGCTACATTAAATTTAACGTGCGGGAAGAAAGGTCATCTGGATGTACAATCAGTTACCACAATGACTTCAAGGATAGATTTGATTTCATTTATTCATTCAATAAATGTTTATTGAACACTACTATGTGCCAGGTACTGTTGTAGCTGTGGGGGTACTGTAATAAATATAATAGATAAAAAAATCACTTCTGATTTCAAGAGTCCTTTCTGGTTGAAAAAGGCAGAGAATGAATCAGATGGATAAATAAAATATGTTGTATATTAGATGGTGAAAATGTGTCAGGAGACTATTAAAGCAGGAGGGTGGATTAGGGAGTATGGTATAGGGTTATGATTTTAGCTATGGTAAACAGGGAAGGCCTCTCTGGAAAGTTATGGAACAAAGACCTTATTTGGTATGTCCTCATAGGCTTGTGTTCCTCCCTCTTTGTAATTCCATGTCTGTCCCTTCCAAAGCTGTATACTTAATAAAAGTGAAAGCACTTCCTGGATGAGTGCTCTAAGTCTTATCATCTTGGACAAGACCCTTTATGTAAGGGTCTGTCGGTAGCCCTAACAGCTTGGTATAACCTCCAAACAAACCTCAAGAATCACTTAGAGAGAAAGTAGGGTTGTCAAGTTTAAGTTAAATAATTTAATTCTGCCTACAACAAATTTTCAAACAGTTAAGATGAACTTTTAGAGTTAGTCACAATGCTTTAGGTTTCCCCAAATACATATACCACTAATTTAAAAGAAAACAATTAAAAATTTTTAATATTATCTCTCTCTTCCATGAAATTGATTCTGCCTCTGTTTAAAAATTCTCTGATATTAATGTATAGAAGTAATGTCAGGTTCTAGTTGTTTTTTAAAGGTTATTATATGGAATTTCCATGTTCTTTCATTTATAATTTGCTCTTACATTGATTTCAACACAAATTATGCTTTTCTTTCCATGTAAAAAGTTTTTGATTCTAGTTTGATTTCTTTCCACTAATTTCCAATTCAGGGTGGCATCTCTGCCACTTGCCACTCACATATACTATATATGACTAATTTAACATATTCCTAGCACAGAGAGAGAGGGTGAGAAATAGGAGAGGGTGAGAAAGAGAACAAAGAAATAAAAAGCAAAGAAGCTTAAAAAGAACCCAACATTTAAATTTTTATTTATTTTATGTGTTTATTTATTTTTTAAAGATGTTTTTTATTTTTAAGTAATCTCTACAACCCAGTATGGGGCTTGAACTTACAACCCCAAGATCAAGTCATGTTCCACGGACTGAGCCTCCCAGGCACCCCAAAACCAACTTATTTTTAACCAATCATTTCTATCTATAGCACATTTTCTCGTTGTCCTTTTTTTTTTTTTAAGATTTTATTTATTTATTCGACAGAGATAGAGACAGCCAGCGAGAGAGGGAACACAAGCAGGGGGAGTGGGAGAGGAAGAAGCAGGCTCATAGCGGAGGAGCCTGATGTGGGGCTCGATCCCATAACACCAGGATCACTCCCTGAGCTGAAGGCAGACTCTTAACCACTGTGCCACCCAGGCGCCCCCTGGTTGTCCTTTATTACCTTACACTCTAAGGCAGGACTATTATGGATTTTAAATTTTGAAAATAATTTTTCAAGTAGTTTTTATACACTAATGTCTTGTACATATTTAGTATAAATGGGTCTAGGGGCTTTGTGGCCTTTGATTTGAATAGATTTCAACACCTAGCACAGTATAACCTGTACAACAAATTATTTATATTTGTTGATCAAATAAAAAACCTATATCAAGGGTTATCCTAGGCATTTTATGAATTACCTTTCCCTTCATGAAAGCTATGGAAATGACATTGGAGGTTAGGGTTGATGTATGGAGATGGGTGTTGATAGTCAAGGCACTCATAGAATTTAACAGCTAAATGCAGGTAAGAAGTTAGGCTTTCTCTTTTCCTCTTCCCTCCTACTTCTTCCTGTTGACATTGATGATATTCTTCTTTCTCTATGGATTTATATGCATATTCCTATTTATATATGTGTGCCTTTTATTCTAGACATAGAGCTCAGAAAAAGTCTTTTTTTTTTTTAAAGATTTTATTTATTTATTTGACAGAGATAGAGACAGCCAGCGAGAGAGGGAACACAAGCAGGGGGAGCGGGAGAGGAAGAAGCAGGCTCATAGCTGAAGAGCCTGATGTGGGGCTCGATCCCATAATGCCGGGATCATGCCCTGAGCCAAAGGCAGGCGCTTAACCGCTGTGCCACCCAGGTGCCCCTCAGAAAAAGTCTTATCCTCATAGGATTATAGTCTGGTAAGGAAAACACATTTTCCTTCACAGCATGTATCATAGTTTGTAATTATACAATTTTTTTGTATGTTGACCTTAAATATTTCAGTAAAATATGAGAAATATTATTATCAGCTGGGCTATAGTATTTTTTGTGAGCATATGACAAGACTACTGAATGTAGGGGCGCCTGGGTAGCGCAGTCGTTAAAGCGTCTGCCTTCGGCTCAGGGCGTGATCCCGGCGTGCCGGGATCGAGTCCCACATCAGGCTCCTCCGCTGTGAGCCTGCTTCTTCCTCTTCCACTCCCCCTGCTGTGTTCCCTCTCTCACTGGCTGTCTCTCTGTCACATAAATAAATAAAATCTTTAAAAAAAAAAAAAAAAGACTACTGAATGTAGTTTAGATGTCAGGGAAAACCTTCTTGAGTAAAAAGAGTTGGGTAGGAATTAGCCAGATGAAGGAGGGAGGTTGGTAGAGTGGGGGAGAGAGTTCCAGACCGATGAAACAGCATTTGTGAGGGTCTAGAGGTGATGGAAATTTGAAATTTGTGTGTGAGAGAGAAGGATAGTAAATGATGCTTATGAAGTGTTCAGGGGCCAAGTTATATTACGAAGAGCTTTATCCTCCATGTTCATTATGGTGTGGAAGAGTTTTAAACAAAGGGTCAAAGACTTGATCATATTTGAGTGTTAGGAAGAAAGCTGTTTTGCTGTGTGGAAAATGTTTAGAGAAGGCCACTACTGATGGTAAAGAGACAAGGAGGCTGTTATAGGGGGTCCAGGAGAGACAGAGGTGGCCTGGCCTAGCTCTGCAGAGTTAGAAGAGAAAGGGATGTGTTAGAGGACTATTTAGGCAGGCAGTAGAATCTGCAGCATTTGGAAGATGAGAATGAGAGAGTCAGACACGATTCCTGATGCTGGCTTGTGTGGGTGGTGGCTGCAATTTTAGAGGAAGGGAACACTGGAGGAGGAACAGGTTTGGAAGGAAGATGAATTCAGCTGTGGTCATGTGGAACTTGAGATACCCATTAGGCAGTTACATGTGTGTGTTTGTGTGTGTTTAAAGTTTAAGAGATAGATGTGGGCTAGGAATTATGTTTAGGCTTCATCAACAAGCAGGACAAGAGAATCTAGGGAAAAACCTTGATGAATACTGACAGAGAAGTAGGAGGATAGTAGTAATAAAGATGATAAAAGCTTAAACATAGGGACGCCTGGTGGCTCAGTTGGTTAAGTGAATGCTTTTGGTTCAGGTCATGGTCCCAGGGTCCTGGGATCAAGTCCTGTATTGGGCTCCCTGTTCAGCAGGGGGTCTGCTTCTCCCTCTCCTTCTGCCTGCCACTCCCCCTGCTTGTGCACTCTCTGTCTCTCTTTGACAAATAAATAGGAAAAAAAAAGCGCTAAAATGTATATGACACTTAGTGTGTGCCCAACATTGTTTTATGTACTCTTACACGTATTAAATCAGTTTAACCTTCTCAAGAGGTGTTATTGTTATCCCTGATTTTACAGATGGAAAATATAGGAGTCCCAGAAAGGTTAAGTGGTTTACAGACAATCACACAACCAGTATATGGCAGAGCTGATTTAAATCTAGGCAATCTGGCTTCAGAGTTTGTGGACTCTTTCTCTACACTCTTCTGGAAACTGTGGGCATGGCTGTCTAGAAATTCTGGGAAGGGAAGGAGTCACCAGCAGTGTCACTGCCTAGAGGCCAAAATCAGGGCCGAAAGTTGTTCATTAGGTTTCTGACATTTACCCTTACTGAGAACTTGTTTGCTGTTGTGATGGTCCAAGAAGACAGGTCTCAATACGTTGAGGGCCTATGGAGAGATTGAGCAAATGAAGACAGCAAGTGGAGATGATGCCGTCCAGAGGTCTGTCTGGGAAGGTGAGACGAGTAGAGTTAGTAGAGTTGGGGAATTCTAGATGACAGACTTAGGATAGGAAAGAAAGTAATGGACATGACTTGATACGGAGGTAGAACAGAGGTTCTTTATGAGAGCAATAAATTTGTGAAACATTTGTTTTTGTTTTTGTTTTTTATTTTTTTTGAGGAGGCACATATGGCCTAAAATACTCATAAAACAATCCTTGTTGGTGAATAGAATTTGTTGCTTTCTTAAAATCTCTGCGGCTATACAGTGATTAGTTGACTCAATACCCATCAGTCAGCAGCATTAAATTGGGATGTAAAACCTATGGCCAGAAACATACTGATTTGTGACTTCTCTCTTAAGAACCTGCAGAACAAATACATTAGAAAGTTTAAGCAGACACAAGTGGAGTGCTCTCACCCAGGACAAATGACAATCATCTTTTAGTACACTTCATTCCATTTGCTCACTTCTTTCCATTTATTAGTCTAAAATTACAGATGGCAAAGATTGCCTTAGGGAAGTTTCCCTAAAAATTACTTTTCCTTGTAACTTCAAATCAGGTTTAAGTTTGACCTAAGGCTTTTGTCTAGAAGGTCAGCTGGACCACCATCCCTGCTATTACCTCCAGATTATTAAGGAGCTCTTCTGAAATATTTTTGTGGAAAGTTACAGCCTGAACTGGCCTATTTCTTTGTGGGAATTTAGGGCACAGGAAAATATCACAGATGCCACAGTAGAACTGTGCTGTGTCAAACCACAAGCAATACCTTCATACAAAGGTGACTGGGATATGTTCTCTAAAATTCTATGTAATTTGATGGGTGGCATTCTTTCCTTTTTCCATTACAGAGAGTTGAGATTACTGAGAATACTTTTTTTTTTAAATGAATCTGAAAGGTGTGTTGGTTGCATAAGTTTTTTCCTTCCTTATCTTAAATCATCATGAGACTGATGAGCTTGTGACTTGTTTTTAGAATAATTTAAAAAAAAATATCCCTGATGATGATGGGTGATTTATAAAATGATGCATTTAAATGTAAAGTTGCATTTACTGTAACGTTTTACTTAGGATAAAATTTATTTTAAGTTTTATTAAATGTATTTAAACATAAAATGCATTTAAATGTAAACTTTTATTATTTTAATGCTTTAATTTTCTTATACCTCTAGTTTGTGTCTTTTGAAACATCTATAGTGTATTTGCATATTGTTTGGAGAAAAAAAACCCATATGTGCCATAAGTAGAGCTTTACTATTTGGGCTAACCATTCATTTTTAGGAAAACAATGTAAGGTTATCAGTCACTTAAGAGTCCAGTTTCCACATTAATAAAGGAAAAGGAAGAGGAAGCAAAATTAATAATAGAAAGATACAGTTTTTTTTAAAAAAGATTTTATTTATTTATTCGACAGAGAGAGAGACAGCCAGTGAGAGAGGGAACACAAGCAGGGGGAGTGGGAGAGGAAGAAGCAGGCTTCAAGCAGAGGAGCCTGATGCGGGGCTCAATCCCGAAATGCCAGGATCACACCCTGAGCTGAAGGCAGACGTGTAATGACTGAGCCACTCAGGCGCCCCAGTAGAAAGATACAGTTAATGATTAAGTGAATTTTGGTTACAACCCAGCAAAGGCATAAGCTAAACCAGTTAAAGAATAATTCTAAAGAATAATTTTTTTTTTTCTAAACAGGCCTTGTAGGTAATTATACTTGCTGAATCATTTATCATGTTATACATTTCCCCATATTAACTATAAAACATTTCACGAGGTTCATTTCACGATTGATTTGTTGCTGTTAATAAAAAATGCTTGAGCCTTCCCCTGTTGAAAGAATTCAGTGACTATTTGCTTGAGGAAACTCTCAGCACCTGTTCTTTGTTGAGTGAAAAACAGGACAATGAAGCCAATTGAGAACATTTTTCTTGTCAGTTCAGTGACCACTAGTGAGAGTGAACGAACACCTATGCTCTCATGCGGCACCTCTTAGTGGCCTCTCCTGAGAATGATAAACAGAGGTGTGGGGTTTTTTCCTCTCAATCTGGCTTGTTCTGAGACTATACTCTTGAATTTACAGGCTAATATAAGGGTGAAGAAGGGACTCTGCAATCATATCCAAAGTTGAACATGGTTATACATCATGTTTAAGACATGCCCTATGTTCTCTGTCTTGCCTGTGTGCCAAAGGCAATAAATATCCTTTCCCCACTTTGGCTGCTGCCTGCCTTGTATAAAATTCTCTGCTTCTTTGGAAAGCCTGTTTTCTGGCTCCATGCTTTAGTGAGAGCTTGAGAAAAGTCTTTGCTTTTAAGAACTCTCCTGGTGGTTTAAGTCAACCTTGAGAGAGGGAGGCCTTGTTCTTCTTACTGTCTTCACATCTTCCTCTCTAGCTTCCCCATAAAGATTAGGGGTTATCTCAGAAGTTTCAAACTTGTATAGTGACCTGCACTCTATCTCTGAGTTTATAGATTTGTTGTAGGTCATTTGCAAAATTGATATGCTGCTTGTCGATATTTGTGTTTCATTTTTAGTAAAATTTTTCAGACTATTATTCATCCAACAAATACTTATTGAGCATCTGTTACATGCTAGGCATTGTATATTAATGCTAGGATGAGCATGCATAGGGTATGACTTATATATGATTTCTTTGTATCCAGAAGGAACACCATCAAGTATATTTTACAAATTTAATTAGCTTAAGATTTTGACAGTAAATTCGAAATACTAACCCATCATTATAGCTATGTCAAATTAACATGTAGAAATGAAAGCAAACTCCTTAGCCATGATCCCTATAGCTTTTCTTAGTCTGCACTAGAACTTCCCCCAGGTGTGGAAGAGCAGAAAGGGAAAAGTAATGGCAAAGGTGAAATTTATCTTGAAAGCCTGCTGCTTGCATCTGCTATTGTTTCACTCGTGGGTAGTTTGTAAATCGTATTAAGTTGAGGAGTTCATAAAGCTAGGAGGTTCCTGAGCTTCTCATGAACTTCTACTTGAACACAGAGAAACTGAAAATAAGTGCTATATTATGATTATATTAATTCCAATAAAGAAACACTGATTATTTTGAACAACCAACACAATATACCTCTATGTGAATTTTCATACATGCTGATGTTCATTTTAAGGGATAATATACACATATATATACAAAGCATGTACACATATATTCTCATGAGTTCTCACTGATGGCTCACCGTAACTGAACTTTCCTCAATTAGGGATGTCAAACTCTATTAAATTATGGATCTAGAAAATAGATGCCTCTGTCTCAGTCCTTATTCAAGTAAGATTTAATTGTTTTATTTCTTTGCTTATGATATTTATAACTTCAGGTATAACAGCAGTCGAAAATAATAGAAGACGTTCTGAAAATATGATGGGTTTTCCCAAAAGGGTGCTTGCCTGCCTGCCTGCCTGCCTTCCTTCCTTCCTTCCTTCCTCCCTTCCTCCCTTCCTCCCTTCCTTTTCATTTTGGGAAGATAGAAATGAGATGACTTGTAAAGACCAGAGAATGAGGTTATTTAACAAAGCTAAGAGAAGAAAAGGCCAATTTGTGACTCTGAATTTCTGCAATTTCTGCATAAGGATATGGCAGATGGCACAGTGGAGAAGCAGCTGATAGGAATAGGCGGAAAGGAGAGAAGTCACAGTGTTGTAAGCCCAAGTTGGAATATCTTATCATTGCTAGCCTAGACGAAACTCAGGACCTTGTCATTGCTCATGGTAACAGGCTGTGGATAGTAAAAGGCATCTTCCTCTTTATAATCAGTGATGGTTTCCTACTTAAATAAAATTGTAATATAACAATGCAATTTAGCGTCTAGGTTAAATGTGCCTTTAAAAGCTTTATAACTGGAGGCACCTGCGTGGTTCAGTTGGTTAAGCAACTGACTCTTGGTTTTGGCTCAGGTCATGATCTCAGGGTCGTGAACTGAGCCCCGTATCGGGCTCCGCGCTGAGGGCAGAGTCCGCTTGAGATCTCTCTCTCCCCTTCCTCCTTCCCCACCCCTGCTCATGTGAGTGCTCTTTCTCTCTAAAATAAATAAAATGTATAAAATCTCTATAATAGTAATAATATGAAAAAGGGTGGTACTAAGATATTAGTGAATTAAAAACTTATATGCATTTATCCAGCTAATTAAGATATGTTTAAATATGTTTATGTTTATGGAGCATGTTTTATTGCAAATAGAGCTTATTTATAACATTTTATAAATGTTAAAAACTATCAAGATTTTAGAAAAAAATAGTATTTAGAATGTACAGCATTATGCTACTTAATTAAGCATATATGAGATATTGAGATCATGTTGTTTCTCAAAGAACTGTATTTAATGCAAGAGTGAAACTGGTGAATGTTTAAACATTTGCAAAAGAAAGTAGTGCTGTAAGTAATTCAGAGAAAAGTGTCAGATACTACAAGGTAGAATTCCATGAGGAATTACTGGTTAAAGCACCATTCTGGCTCTGACTGAAGAAAACAATTTGTAGTTTTTAAACCTTGGTAAAAAGAAAAAAAAATCAAGATATTCCATATTTAGTAAACTTTACTTGGAATATTAAAGGTTCCCAAGATTTGTAAAATTTAATGAAGATTTTAAGTCAGATGGACTATATACAATATGAAATTTAAAAAATCCTTGTATAATACATGTACTCCCGTCACACAGTTATAAAAAGATTCTTAAAGTAGATTTAAGAATGCTAAAAGTAATATAACTGGCAAGAAGGTGGCTAAATACATTCATTGTATAGATTTGAAGTCAAGTAAGCATGTATGTTTCCTGTGCTACTAGGCATATTTATACAACTGTTAGCATGGACAGTTTATTCCATTTTTTGTTAGCAATTTCGTCTCCATACTGAATGTGATTGTTCTGTTATTTGTTATTGCTTTATTCTCTTCCCAATAGTAGAAAGAGCTATAGACTTGTACTTGGTAGCTTTTCGGCTATCTCATCTTAAAAATGTAGTGTAAATTGACCACAGATGACTCTAGGGATATATTACTCTAAAGGGAATTTGGTCTGAAAAACACTTTTCTTTTTCAAAATTCAGGGAAAGTTGCAAGAGAAAGGGAGAAGCTATGGTGAGCCATCTTGCCTTTAAATCTCTTCTAGATCACTCCTGCCTGGCTCAGACCCTCACCACCTCTCAGTTAAACCACTGCAGTCGCCTCCCTCCTGGGCTCTGCCTCAGCTCTCTCCCCACTTGAATCCATGAGACACTGAAGTCAGAGTGAATTTTCTAAAATATATTGGACATATCTTCTTCCTGCTTACATGCATCCAATGGGTTTTCCCCTCGAGTCCAAATTTCTTACTATAATAGCCAAGTCACATTATAGTCTTGCCAGCCTTATTTCCTGTCCCTATGAGTCTGAAATTAGTTAATCCCGAACAAGCCATATCCCTCCATGCATTTCCTTCTGACTGGAAAGTTCTGTGCTTCCTAATTCCAGTCTTTGGGTAAATGACATGCATTTTGCAGTGTCACTGACTCCATCATGAGGGCCTTTCTGGACATTTTCACACTCAGCAAAAGTAATGCTCCATTTTTTGTTTTTTTGGTCCCTAGAGGTCTTTTGACTGAGAAATTCTCAAGAGTAGGATTATTTTCTTCTTACCAGTCCTTTGGTGTGCTGTATGAAACTACTAGGTGATCAGTAAATATTGGTTGACAAATGATTAAATTCTGCTTAGTGTTTTGGTTTATTGATTCATTATATATTCTTTTATTTGCATATAGTTTATCTATTTGTTACTGGTTAAATGTGTATTAGTAATCTAAGTTATTGTGTCATTAAGGAAACAAGGCGAAATGCATTAAGATGCAACAGTCTATACTAAATTATATTTTACTTAAAAAAACTTCTTTATAACTATGACAAAGATAATGTTCTAATATAAATTTTATTTTAATAATTCAGATATAGTCAATTCTTTCTAAAATCTATATTAATTTCTAGATCTAAGCACATGTATTTTGGATAATTAACATTCAGAAACACTTAGGACCATGTTTTTATGAAATTTGAGAAGTGTTTCATGTCATACTCACCTATAAGATTGCTTAATAATATAATTTGTTGATGATGTTGATTGAGTAAATGAAATATGAGTGGCAGCATAGTACGGTGGTCAAGCAAACTGACTTTAGAAACAAACTAGGTTTAAATATTGAGTTTAATTATTACTGGGATAATTTTGAGAAGTCACTGTGCCTCAATTTCTTTTTCTTTTAAATGGAGATAATAGTGGTAGTCTTCCTCAGGAGATTGTTTTGTGAATTAAATGAGTTATTTCATGTAAAAGTGCCTGGGCAGTAAGGCATTTTATCTTATAGTTAATGCTTACTGATTTTGCAGTAAAGTCAGTAAGTGTTAACTATTATTATTATTCATAAATTACTTAGTTTTCTTCCTCCATGCTCTGTGAAACCTCACTTATTCAATTATTTGTGTAGTGTTCTTTATCCTTTTGTTGGAGTATTTTCTAGTTCAAATTGCAACTTTGGCTGGAAGCTCAGAAATACAGAAGAAGGTTGAATTAAAATTACAATGAAGGGAGAATTAGAAATTAGAAATTAAATTGAACTTCCTATTTCCTTTGTATAAAAGTCCATGTCCAAAACAGTATGCAATTTAGAAGTCAATATGCACCAAGCGCCATGGCCAAAGTATGAAAGCCTGTACAGAATATAAACTAAAAAATCATCTTAAAATGGACAAGTCTTTTTATGAAGTACAAATTTTGTAAAGGCTGTGTGTGTGTGTGTGTGTGTGTGTGTGTGTGTGTTGTGTTTATTTTAGAGGGTGCTCAGAGGTGAGGGAATTTACAGACAAGGGTTCCTGAAAAGGGGACTAAGAAGTGGGGAAAAACAAGTTGATTAATGATGCTATTTATGATAGAATTTTTATGATAGATTTTATGGATAGTGTGAGTTTTTTATGTTTCTATCCATAATAATTAATTTGATGATTTGAGCAAAATGAACAGAAGATAATTCCTTAGAAAAAGGAGAGATGAGTCTGAATAAATGACACTATTAATATCTTCCCAGCTCTGATCGTACCTCTGCCTAAATGTTGCCTTTTTTTCCCCAGACACTTCCTTCTAGTGACTGTCAGAAGTTGAGTCCATAAACTAAATATTATGGAAGTGACATAGTGTAAGGGATCTGAAAAAAAACGACTGCTGGGATTCAAATCTAGATGCTGCCATTTACAAGTTTCATGATTTTGGCATTTTTACTACATTAAATCTGTTTTCTATGTAAAATGGGGATAATAATAGTACATAAGAGATAGTGTGTGGACTGAGATAATAAACGTATGGGTTTAGTGTCTAGCGCACAATAAGCAGTCAACCAACATTGGTTATCATCTTTATATTTTGTCAGTTCTGCTGTTAAACTAGCTTCTATAATGCCTAATATGGCCCTTTTCTTCGATGCTGATACTGCTTCTCTAAAACCTTTTAGGAACTTTCCACCTAAAACAAAGAGAAGCTGCACAGTATTTTCAAGTTTACCATTTAGAATGGGTCAGTAACAGACTAAGTATTAGTTCAATCCTAAATTTCAATGATGGCAAAGAAATATCCCTGCAATAAGTGATATCGAGTAATGAATTTTTTAGAAGGGAGTTGTTTCTCTTTAGATTAAGATAGGCATTGTTTTCATGCAGACTTTTTCAGGGTATATTTTGTTTGGTCATTCAAGACTCTTAATAATCCCAAAATCAACTAATGAGTTTGCTCATATTAAACAATATAGTATTGACCATAATAGTAATACTTTTTGATAATTCTATTATTATATGGCATCTTCCTGCCAGGCACTGATGTCACAAGGATTATGGCAGAGAACTCTGTCTATCATTAGTAGAATTCTTTCCAAATTATGTTATCATCTCTCTGGGACTTTCAAGTTTTGTTTCAACTGTTGTAGGAGAGGTTGTGATTGTAAAATCTGGTAGGCCTGGCTTAAACTCGTTCTGACACTTGCTTGTTGTATGATCTTTGACAAGTTAGTTCTCCAAAATGCTCAACACGTTTTGGTGAGGTGTAAACGTGATTACATATATAAAACACTTGGCCCAATGTCTGGCACAGAGTTGGCAAACACTATTTCTAATTTATTTCAGATTTGTAAGTTGCCTGGTGTGCCCTGAATTTATAACAGAAATGAAATGTGAGACCACATTGGGAGGTTTAGAGATTACACAGAGCTTGCTCCTGAGGGACCATAAAGAAGACAGCAGGGAGAAAGTTTACCTTTTATTACCGGCATTTTCTGTCGATCCTGTGTGGTGGAATTCTGCTACATCTCCTGCTATGATAAATGCCGTTTCTCAAAATGAACTTTTTTTTTTCCTTCGAGATCTGGAGAGTAATATTTTTTTCTTTCCTGGCCTAAATATTTCCAATTTGGAATGACCTTGGTGAGCATCTAAGCTACAATTATTGACTTTAAATTGTCCAATAAAGAGAACTGGGGCTTCTCTGGGCCCAAGGGTGAGTTGGTAATAAGATGCTGTGATAGCATAGGGGGTAATCTTTATCTGATACAAGCCCTCTGAAACAAATAGCAGCTTTTGCTATTGACATTCCTATGAAAAAGTGTGGACTTGAACTTGAATTCTGCCATGGCAGTGCCTCCCAATACTGATTCTTCTTCTTTTTTAACTTAAGTAGAAGGCTTTTAGACTTCTGTATAGGCAACATTCAGGTTGGTTTGCCTCCCCCTGGCCAATTACTTAGGTTAGAATTCATAACTTCACATCTCTTTTTTTTTGTGCTGCTTTATCCTCTGAGTTCCATAAATAGAATCTCTGCAGAATGTGTGCTAGAATTCTCTGCAGAATGTGACTAGATTATGTTCTAAAATATTTCACATGTAAGGGATGCAGTCTCCTGAGAAGTGAGAAGCTGATGTAGAAAAGAAATTTCAAGGACAAACACGCAGATTTTTCAGATCTGTAAACAAAATTGTCAGAAGCTGTTCCTTAAATGGTTTCTCATGACTCAAAACATGCTATAGTGCTGTTTAAATATGTGCATTAATTTGGGCCATAGTTTAGTTATTATAGATCAAGACAGATGATTTTATGGAATTATGAACACTTGATTTACGATAGTATTTTAAATTTATCTGATAATTCTTTACAGAGCTCCATTTTAAAAGGAGGCATATTATAAATGAGAGCAGCGCATACTTGTCTTAGAGTTACAAAACAGGTTTGCAATTCATATATGATGTTTAGTAAATCTACCCATACAGACTCCTTATTATCCAAAACGAAGTCACTGATGCCATTCTTTCTGGCAATAAATGTAGATATTCTATTTGATTTGGCATTAGATTATTTGGGAACCTGGAATAGACATAAACGTCACTCCTGAAAATGTGAACCAAGTTAAGTCACTGCAGGTTCTCATTTAAGGTTTGAAAATATAATAGACTGCCATTGGAATTACCTTCTAACATGCAAGGTGTAGAGAAACCTTACCTATTTGGTCTCATAATTTCTGAACTATGGATTGGGAGATCCTTTTTTGAATTAAAGACTATGTTAATTGGCATAACATATGATATCTAGTCTGACACGCATTTTACAGATGTGAAAACCACAGATTTGACGGGTTAACTGATTTGTCCAAGGTCATGCAGCCACTTGGTAACAGAGCTAGACTCTTCCTCGATTTGCTTAATCATTACTTTAAAAAGTCTCCTCTAAAGAGACAAATTTTCAGAAAATCTGAGTCTGCAGCAGAGACTAAGAAGGGCTTGGGTATAGGTAGTATATTTTGGAGGTCATTCCAAAGGACAGGAGTGAGGGAGAGGGAGAATAAGATAGGGAACAGTTAAAAATAGAACTACCCTATGATCCAGCAATTGCACTACTGGGTATTTACCCCAAAGATACAGATGTAGTGAAGAGAGAAGGGTCATATGCACCCCAATGTTCATAGCAGCATTGTCCACAATAGCTAAATCGTGGAAGGAGCTGAGATGCCCTTCAACAGATGATTGGATTAAGAAGTTGTGGTCCATATATACAATGGAATATTACTCAGCTATCAAAAAGAACGATTTCTCAACATTTGCTGCAACATGGACGGCACTGGAGGAGATAATGCTAAGTGAAATAAGTCAAGCAGAGAAAGACAATTACCATATGGTTTCTCTCATCTATGGAACATAAGAACTAGGAAGATCGGTAGGAGAAGAAAGGGATAAAGAAAAGGGGGGTAATCAGAAGGGGGAATGAAGCATGAGAGACTATGGACTCTGAGAAACAAACTGAGGGCTTCAGAGGGGAGGAGGGTGGGGAAATGGGATAGGCCAGTGATGGGTATTAAGGAGGGCACGTATTGCGTGGTGCACTGGGTGTTATACGCAACTAATGAATCATGGAACTTTACATCAAAAACCAGGGATGTACTGTATGGTGACTAACATAATATAATAAAAAAACATTAAAAAAACAAGAAGATGTGGTCCATATATACAATGGAATATTACTCAGCCATCAGAAAGAACGATTACCCAACATTTGCAGCAACATGGACAGGACTGGAGGAGATTATGCTAAGTGAAATAAGTCAAGCAGAGAAAGACAATTACCATATGGTTTCACTCATTTATGGAACATAAGAAATAGCAGGAAGATCGGTAGGAGAAGGAAGGGAAGAATGAAGGGGGGGTAAACAGAAGGGGGAATGCACTACGAGAGACTGTGGACTCTGGGAAACAAACTGAGGGCTTCAGAGGGGAGGGGGGTGGGGGATTGGGATAGGCTGGTGATGGGTATTAAGGAGGGCACATATTGCATGGAGCACTGGGTGTTATGCGCAAACAATGAATCATGAAACACTATGTCAAAAACTAAGGATTTACTGTATGGTGACTAACATAACATAATAAAAAATTATTATTAAAAAAAAAAAGATAGGGAACAAAGTCTCTGCCACGGGCAGCTGGGACTCATTTGTTTAAGACCTGAGAGGCAAACATGAGATATCTCAGGGATGTTTGCTCAAAGACCTGAGACAGAAGCAGCATTTGGGAACAATGGCTGCTGTCCCTTGTTGGTTGAAGGTTGCCCCTGAGGATATTAACTCCTCCAGCACTTTCAGGCTGAGGTTGCTCAGAGGCCCAGCAGTCTTTCTTGGAGTTAGAGAAGGCCTGGAGTTAGAGAAGAAAGAGTTATGGTGCCTGCTTGAGTTGGAATGCTGCAATACTGAGTTGTGTCTGAGCTTATTTGGAGCTGTCCATGGCAGCTGTGTTGAAAAAAATCAGAGATGAGTAGAGGGAATGTTGTACAGGGCACCATTGGGTCGGCTGTAGCTGGATTGGAGTTTCTTATAATAGTGTGTTGTTGCAGGGCTTCAAATTTTTACCATGGGATGATTTAGAGCTTTCTATCCTATAGTAGAAGTATTTATTCTGGTTATTTTACATGAATTTCCAAAAATGGCATGTGCCTTTATTCTTGCCAGGATGAGGAGTGTTTTAAGTCTCTTTAAGTCCTCAAAATTCATGTCTACCTGGAAGCCGTGGATGTAACTTTATTTGGAAATAGTGTCTTTGCAGATGTAATCAAGTTAAGATGAGATTGTACTGGATTGGGGGGGTGTTCTTACAAGAAGAAGAAAATTTGGACACAAAGACACAAACACATAGGGAAGAAGGCTATGGAAAGACAGGGGCAGAGATTGAAGTAATGCATCGATAAATCAAGGAATGCCGAGGATTGCCAGCAAGCATTAGAAACTAGAGGAGGCAAGGAAGGATCCTGCCCTAGAGCCTTCAGAGATAGCATGGTCTCGCCAACACCTTGATTTATGACTCATAGCCTCCAGAACTCTGAGAGAATAAATTTCTGTTGTTTTAAACCAAGCTTGTGGTACTTTATGGCAGCCCTAGGAAACTAATACAGATGCTAAGATAGTGTGGCAAATACTTTTCAGGATTATTTATAGTATCCATATCCATCCTGGGAGAGCTATGAGGGCAATCAGTCAATACTATTTCTTGAGTACTAAGCAACTGCTCAGTAATATTTTAGAATGCTAAGAGGGTACAAAGGAAGAAGACAGAGTTTTAACTCTCAAGGAATTTATTGATGATTTGTGGAGATAAAACAAACACTACAAAACAGAAAGCATAACTAATAGATAATACCATACTGACTAGATTTCAAAGAAGGAAGGTTTTATTGTGGGTTTTAAAGGAAGCCTTTTTAGAAAAAAGAACATTTGAATTCAGCCTAGGGTGGTGGCAGGACTTGCAAAGGAGAGCTCAGGAGTGGATGGTGGCCATCTTCTAGGGAGAGGAAAGAAGATAAACAAAAGCACAAAGGTGAGAAAGAGCCTCATGGGCCTGAAGGCTGATCTCATTGGAGTGGAGGTGAGAAAATTGGGACCAGAGGAGAGAGACTAAGATGGAAGAGGAAGAGTGAGACAGCCCAGATTGATAGCAGTGCTCCAGAAAACTTGTGATGACACATGATTTTGGAATACAGCTTTATCAGATGATGCAACATGCTGTGTGGTAGTGGTGGACACTCCTCTTGGGGAGAAAAACCTGTTTTGAGTTTGCCAATAACCCACTGTTTCATGACTTTGAGTAGGGTAAAGCTCCTGTTAGCTCTCACATTGGATTCAGAGTTCAGAGTGCTCAGCATTACACCATGGAACCCCCTAGATCGGAGCTTGAAAACTGATTTAGTTTTTGGTAGGATCCATGTATAGTAAGGTTGTACATTGTTTAAACATTTTAAATATTAATTAGTAACTGTTTAAAATTCATAGCCTTACCTACTTGTATAAAATGATAAAATCTGAAGCATCAGGTGGGCATTTCTACCATGGCAACAACCAGCTATAGTTATTGCCATTTAGATGGCTTCTGTGTTGTCCAGGTTGCCCAGAACCAACTCAGCTCCCTCATGCATCTCTGACACCTGTTTAGCCCCTGTGGGCATTTGAATTTGCAAGGCCTGGACTAAATGTCTCTGTCTGCTGTTACTGCTTTCTGTGTTGATGACTATTTTCTTAACTGTGGTGAAAATAACATTACTTAGCTTTTGGCCAATTCTGAGTAATTGCAAATTCATTTGTACTTTAAAATTGTAAAATTGTAACATGTTTCTCTTTAACTTGTACTTTTTTAGTCTCTCTCTGTGTGTGTATGAGGGAGAGAGAAGAGATAGAGAAAGGGAGGAGGTAGACACCCACAGATCATATCTTATTAAATTTACTGTGAAATTTCAGTGGAAAAAGATGGTTCTTATGTAGATATCATTAGTCATATGATCTGCTATGAATGGCCAGCAATCCCTGTACCAACAGATGAAAGATTACTCCAAACTTTGCTGTGAAAGAGAGAAGAAGGCAAGGGGGTCAACGCTCAGAGACGAACGCCCTTTGCCCTTCTTTGCTCCCACCTTTATTGGTCCTTTAGGATAATCTCAAGCATGTGATGTGTGACAAGGGGTCTTACTGGAACTAGGAGGATCTGTTTATGGGAAAGATGTGATATGCTAAATCTAGGTGCTCTAGGAGTTTTGCTAAACATAGCCTAAGGGTCAATGCGTACATCTCTTAGATCACAGGGCGGCTGTTTGGGCTAAGAAAGCTTCCAAGAGGGCAACTCCCTACGGCATTCCCAGGGCAGAGTGGTCAGCCAGCCTCAGCATTCCAAAGGCCTATGCCCTTCTCCAAAACCTTCCCTGCCTCCAGCGGCCTCCGTGTTACATTTTAGCAAGCCAGGTATTATGGATGATTTCATGCTCTACATTACCCCCAACAATGACCAATTCAGATTTATATTTATATGTCAGTATTCTCTCTCTTTTTAGTAATAAGTTGGTTTCCAGTTGTTTCATCAGTTTTAATTTAGAATAGAGAAACATATACTAATACCAGGTTTCATCTCATTGCAAAAATATTTTCATATGTGAATGTTACTTTTGGTACATGCAGTAAGTATGTAAGGATCAGATATGCCATATGTTTCTTTTTGTTCTCTCTCTTTTCCTTTGGTGTGTCATATAGTGTTGGTTTTATGTAATTTGTGTTGCTTCTGGAAAAGTGAAATCAACTCTAGATAGGGAGTAGTACTAGTCTTTGTCTACAAAAGCATTTTTTAATTAAGCTTTTCACTTTAATTCTAGTATAGTTAACATGCAGTGTTCTGTTAGTTTCAGGTGTACTGTATAGTGATTCAGCAATTATACACATTACTCTGCTCATCATGAAAAGTGTACTCTTTAATCCCCATCACCTATTTCACCCATTCCCTCACCCACCTCCCCTCTGGAAACCATCAATTTGTTCTGTGTAGTTAAGAGTCTGTTTCTTGATTTCTCTCTCTCTCTCTCTCTTTAATATGTTCATTTGTTTTGTTTCTTAAATTCCACATATGAGTGAAATCATATGGTATTTGTCTTTCTCTGACTGACTTATCTCACTTACTATTATACTCTCTAGCAACATCAATGTTGTTGCAAATGGCAAGACTAGACTTCCAATACTTCCAGTACTTCGATGAATAAAAGTGGTGAGTGTGGACATCCTTGTCATGTTCCTGAAATTAGGGGAAAGTTTCAGCTTTTCCCCATTGGGTATGATGTTCACTGTGGGGTTTTCACATATCATACCTCCATGTTTATTGCATCATTTTTATCAATAGCCAGATTATGGAAGCAGCCCAAGTGTCCATCAGTAGATGAATGGATAAAGATGTGGTATACAATGGAATATTATTCAGCTGTAAAAAAGAATGAGATCATGCCGTTTGCAACAGCATGGATGTAGCTAGAGAGTATCAATCTCATTAAAATGAGAAGACATGAACAGACATTGCTCCAAAGAAGACATACAAATGGCCAACAGACACATGAAAAGATGCTCAACATCACTCATCAGGGAAATGCAAATCTAAATTACAGTGAGATATCACCTCACACCTGTCAGAATGGCTAATATCACAGACACAAGAAACCAGTGTTGTTGAGGACATGGAGAAATAGAAACCCTAATGCACTGTTGGTGGAAATGCAAACTGCTGCAGCCACTGTGGAAAAGAGTATGGAGGTTCCTCAAAAAGTTAAAAATAGAACTACCCTGCAATCCAGTAATCACATTACTGAGTATTTACTCAAAAATACAAAGAACTAATTCAAAGGAATGCATGTACTCCTATGTTTATAGCAGCATTATTTACAATAGGCAAATTATGGAAGCTGCTCAAGTGTCCATCAATAGATGAATGGATAATGAAGATGTGGTTTATATATTGTTTCTTTTTATTGTCTCATTGTTGTGGCTAGGACTTTCAGTACCATGTTGAATAAAAGTGGTGAGCTTGGACATCCCCATTTTGTTCCTGATCTTAGGCGGAAAGCTCTCAGTTTCCCCCCACTGAGTGTGATATTCTGTGTGGGTTTTTCACATGAGGCCTTTGTTATATTGAGGTGTGTTCCCTCTAAGCCTAATTTGTTGAGGGCTTTTATCATGAGTGGGTGTTGTACTTTGTCAAATACTTTTTCTTCATCTATAGAAATGACCATATGGTTCTTATCCTTTCTTATTGATGTGATGTATTGTGTTGATTGATTTGTGAATATTGAACCACCTTTGCATCCTGGGTATAAATCCCACTTGATCGTAATGAATGATTTTTCTTTTAATGGTATTGTTGGATTCTGTTTGCTAGTATTTCGTTGAGCTTTTTTGCATCTATGTTCATCAGCGATATTGGCTTACAGTTCTTTTTTTTTTGTTTGTTTATGGTGTCTTTTTCTGCTTTTGGTATCAGGGTGATGCTGGCCCCGTAGAATGAATTTGGAAGTTCTCCTTCCTCTTCTATTTTTTTTTTTTTGGAATAGTTTGATAATACCTGGAATAGGTATTATCTCTTCTTTAAATGTTGGGGAGAAATAACCTGTGAAGACATCTGGTCCTGGACTTTATTATTAGGAGACTTTTTTATTACTGATTCAATTTCATTGCTGGTAATCAGTCTGTTTAAATTTTCTGTTTCTTCCTGCTTCAATTTTCGTAGGTTATGTTTTTCTAGGAATTTATCCATTTCTTCTAGGTTGTCCAATTTGTTGACATATAATTTTTCATAATATTTTCTTACAATTGTTTGTATTTCTGTTGTGTTGGTTGTTATTTCTCCTCTTTCATTTGTGATTTTGTTTGAGCCCTCTCTCTCTCCCTCTTTTTTTTTGAATGAATCTGGCTAGAGGTTTATCCATTTTGTTTACCTTTTCAAAGAACCAGCTCCTGATTTCATTGATATATTTTTTTAGTTTCTATATTATTTATTTCTGCTCTAATCTTTATTATTTCTTTCCTTCTGATGGTGTTGGGTTTTATTTTTTTATTTTTTTATTTTTTTATTTATTTATTTTTTTAGCTTCTTTAGGTGCAAGGTTCGGTTGTTTATTTGAGATTTTCCTTCCTTCTTGAGATAGGCCTACATTTCTATAAACTTCCCTCTTAGAACCGCCTTTGCTGCATCCCAAAGATTTTGGACCATTGTGTTTTCATTTGTTTCCATGTCATTTTTTATTTCTTCTTTGATTTCTTGGTTGACCCTTTCATTATTTGCTAGCATGTTATTTAGCCTCCATGTATTTGTGGTCTGTCCAGATTTTTTCTTTTCGTTGTTTATAGTGTTTATAGTGTTATGGTCAGAGAAAATGCATGGTATGACTTCTGTCTTTTTGAATTTGTTGAGGCTTGTTTTGTGGCCTACTGTGTGATCTATTCTGGAGAATGATGCATGTGCATTTGAAAAGAATGTATATTCTGCTGTTTTAGGATGAAATATTCTTTTTATTTCTGTTAAATCCATCTGGTCCAGTGTGTCATTCATAGCCACTGTTTCTTTGATGTTGGTAGGGTTTGTGATGGTCTTTTGGTGGTGGGAGCCCCCAACCCCAGGACTGAGGCAAGTGTGACTAGGAAGGGTGATCCATCTAAGCGCAGGAGTTGGGGGGCGGTGAGAGGGGTTAGAAGGGTGAGGGGATGCGGGACATGATATAAGCAAGTTAGGTAGTGAGTGTCAGCAGCACCACACTGATTCCCAAAGGTGGCTGTGTGTTTATGCTGGAGGGTGGGGGAGGGAAGTGGCATGTACCAGCTCCTTTGTTTCTGGAGAGGTTTTCCTGTCCTCTTTGGACTACCTCTGAGATGAGTAAATAACTCTCCTTTGCATATTCTCCCTTATCTTTCAAAATGCTGCTTCCACACTGTATCTCCGCTGGCTGTTTGTTGTATTGTCTTTTTAAAGTTTTGATCTCAGCTTCCTAATGCCCTCTGGGCTTTCCCAGAGCAGAGTCACTAACTTCTAAAATACCAGGCTTTAAGTCCCACTGGTTTTAAGAACTCATGAGATTTAGCCCCTCTAGCTTCCGAAGCCAAATATTCTGGGGGATTTGTTTTCCCAGTGCAGGATGCAGGGTCCCTGGTGTGATAATCTGTTTCTTGCCTTTCTCCACAATCTCAGCTCCCTCCCAACAGTGGATAGCCAATGTCCATTTTGCTCCCCAACCATGGCTACACCTTTCCTACCTTCTTCCATGTGGCTTCTTCTCTACCTTTATTGTTCTGTCAGTCTTTGGGTCATTTTCTGAGTTATTTACACTAATGTGAGTGTTATCTAGTTGTGTCCATTGGACGAGGCCAGCTTAGGGTTCTCCTATTCCATCATCTTCCCAGCCTCTCCCTATAGAAGCATTTCTTAGGAAGATATTACTCTAGCAATGGACTCTTTTTAACGAAAATTCATAGACAAGCCTCATTTAAGAATAGGTGTAGAGATTTACTTGCACTTTATTATTTTTTTTTTAAAGATTTTATTTATTTATGTAACAGAGAGACAGCCAGCGAGAGAGGGAACACAGCAGGCGAGTGAGAGGAAGAAGCAGGCTCCCAGAGGAGGAGCCCGATGTGGGACTCGATCCCGGAACGCCGGGATCACGCCCTGAGCCGAAGGCAGACGCTTTAACGACTGCGCTACCCAGGCGCCCCTACTTGCACTTTAGAACAGAGAAATCTTAAGTGTGCAACTTTTTACTGCTTTGGGGAAGAAATTAATATTTTGTTTTTCTGTATATTTCAGAAGTTATTAATTTTTTACGAGGTAAAAGTCTAGGTGATGAAATTTTAATACAATATACATTTGAGACTGACTTCTGTACATTTAATTTTTCTTGCTTGCCATGTCTTTCTCAACATCAGAAAATATTTAACTTTACCTAAGTTATACAATTATTCTTATTTACTATAGAAAGCAACTCTGTACATATACATAAATAAAATGAACGGACAAAAATTATTCTGGTACAACATACTTGGAAGGTATTTTGACAATATAGTATGTAGCAAGCACTCTAGAAATGCTTATGTTTTTGGGTTAGTAATTCCGCTTGTAGGATGCATTGGATGTGTGTAATCAAGAATGTAAAGATATTCATCAGTGTAATTTATAACAGCACAAATTACAAGCAGTTCATCTAGGAAGTAAAGAGCCTCACATGTCTACTGTCATACATGAGGAAGAAATTCTGAACTATGGGTTCCATCTCTGCAAAAATTGGCATCATTTGTTGAGGAAACATAGTTACATCTTTTAAAGTTGCATTTGCTTGCCACAGATAAAAATATTTGTTATTCCCCATGTCAGTGTTGGGGATGGAAGTCCTTAAACTCCAAGCAGAAATTATCTCTGAGGTATTCCATAAGGTAAGATCAGTGCTATTTAAAAAAATAGCCATGGTGAAAAAATTGAAGAATCATAAAAAAAGTAGAGGTTCACCTTGAATTATCTATAAAACTAATGAATAATAAGAATCTAGGATTTCCACTTATAATTTTCATCCATTTAATATTATTTTATCTTTTAAACTTCTTTATTAATATTGAGCCATTTCTGTTGATCTTAATATAGTTATACAACTCAAGCAATATAAATGTGTTATACTTGTTAGCATGTTAGCAGTGATGTTTGTTTTTGAGGACAAATATGTGCAATCCTCATGATTTTGTGTGTGTATGTGTGTGTGTTTGTTTAACTTAAAGCTGTGTAATCATAGAGTGCTTGGCAATTTGGCTTCCTCGTGCTTTGCATTTTGGGGCCTGTTTCTGACCTTGGGCTCTCACAGGAAACCTATATAACAGCCCATCTTAAAAGTAATGTTCTGACCTCTGCCACAGTAGGAGATGTGGAGTAAATAATTAAAGCTGCCTTCATGAAAACCATTCCACAGCAGGAAAGGAATAAAGAGTCTTCCTCAAGAAGAAAAACCACTAAATCACACAGTGAGAAATGAGGGTAGAAAAGTACCCAAGAGCAAGTTATCATAAATAATGCCTCAAGGAAGTGAATGATATTTTAGAAAGAGTACTCATACTTAGAAAAGTGAAAACATTTCGGTGGATTTCCAGGCTGCCAGCAATTTTAAAATCAACTTCTCCCTTGACATTATATATTGATATTTTTATAAATATTGGTAGTATATTTATGTTGCTTGTAAGGACGTTACTAATGGAGCAGCCAATGTACTATGCACATTTATCAGAAAGCTACACACTTTACCAAGACACTTAGTCATATATTACCTGGTATGATCCATATTTAGGAAATATATTCTCTGTACTTTTGAAAAAAAATTAAAATGGTAGGTATTATGAATTTACTGAGGGTATTATTAATACACTCTAACAGTTCAAAGGAGAGTGGTACAGCACCTAATCCTTAGGCTTGCACATGGTCTGGTACAAATCTTTGCTGGCTGAGATTACACTTATTAAGTACTTACTGTGTGTCGGACACTGATCTAATCCCTTTGCATGTCTTAACTCTTTGAGTCTCCTTAACAATTCAGTGCAGAAGGTCCTGTCATTATTCCTATTTTAAGATACGGTCACTGAAAAAGGGAGAAGTTAATAACTTCTCTAAGGTCACATACTTGGAAGGTGCCAGTGCTGTAATTTGAACTGAGTCCAGTTTTAACCACTACAAATGACTTTCAGGTTATGGCAAGGAAAGGAAAAGTCCCAGTGGTGGATTTTATGTTTATATTGGTATTGCTAAAAGCATCTCCTTTGTGCAGTTGTTTTGCAGGGTGTTGAATGCAGATATGGCAGGCAGCGGAAGGCAGTGTGGCTCTTGGTCTTTACTTCCTGAGCATAAGCCCCCATCCCTTAATTACGCTGATGCAATACACGTGCACAGAGCTGTCAAGAGATCTGCATGACAGGGTTCATCTGTTCTTTGTGTACCTTACCAGGATTTGCCTGTGGCAAAGCTGGAGTTGTTGGCATTGAATAGCATCAGTGGGGAATGTAGGATTACATTGGAGCCTCAATTATTTTTCATTTTAGTTACAGAGTATGAAGTAGAGTTTTTTTTTTTTAAAGATTTTATTTATTTATTTGACAGAGATAGAGACAGCCAGCGAGCGAGGGAACACAAGCAGGGGGAGTGGGAGAGGAAGAAGCAGGCTGACAGCGGAAGAGCCTGATGTGGGGCTCGATCCCATAACACCGGGATCACGCCCTGAGCCGAAGGCAGACGCTTAACCACTGTGCCACCCAGGCGCCCCTGAAGTAGAGTTTTTAAATAAGGAAGCAAGTTATGAAATAAATAACAAAAACTAAAGAGAGGCCAGATCCCAGTGCCAACAAATAATATTCTCCTCTAAGACTTTGATTTTGAAAGGATTCTTTTTCCCCCCACTTCAATGTGAAGACTGTAGGATTTTTTTTTTCAATTTTATTACTAGAAGAAATTTCAATGTCTGAAGTTTTCAATCTCTAGATGAACTCACATGATGATGATGATGATGATGATGGTAGTAGTAGTGGTTAAATAGCTCCTATGTGCCAGGCACTGTTCTAAGGACTCTGCATGTATTGCCTGATTCATTACCATATTGAATATGTTTAAAAATTTTTTAAAAGATTTTATTTATTTATTTGAGAGAGAGGGTGAGTGAGAGAGAGGGCTTGAGCAGGTGGAGGGAGAGGGAGAAGCAGACTCCCTGTGGAGCAGGGAGCCCATCTCTGGGCTCGATCCCAGGACCCTGGGATCATGACCTGAGCTGAAGGCAGATGCTTAACTGACTGAGCCAACCAAGTGTCCCTGAATATGTTTAGTATTATGAAATGAAGTCCACTGAATAAAATTTAAATTTCTAAAGAGGTATCTCTAGTAACTCTTTCAGTTAAGTGCTAGTTATGTTAGCAAAATCAGCAGAAAAAAATACATAGCTTTTCATTTTTAAAATGATATGCTTTCTTTCCAATCCCAGATAGCTTTGAAAATCTCGTTTCTCCTTGGTCAGCAGAGCACGTGCCTTATTCCCCTGGTCTATTCTAAACTAAGCTAAAAGTCTGACGATTCATCAGGTTTGTGGATATTATTTTTCAACAGATGTACCTATATAAGCTATTTATAATTCAACTAAGTCATGCCATGAGACACATCCTTACTTGCAAAATTGGGGATGACCTACAGGAATTCATGTAAGAATAGAGGCATAGAGGTATTATATAATTGTGCCCTCTTACAATTTATTTTCTTTCTCTTTTTTTTCTTGCCTCTGATCTTCAAGTCAAGACAGCAATTCAGCAAAGAAAGAAGACTATTCTCATTTTAAGCTCTATGGAGAAACATTAAATAATAATGTCAGATGTTTCTTCTTTTTGCAAAACATTGCAATGATAAAATCAATTTATTTTTGGCATTAGATGAGAAACTCATTCTTAACCTCCCCCCCGGAGTTTAAGGTATTAAAAAAATGTCTAAAAAACACAAATAGATGAGCCTATTTTCAAAAACCTGCTAAACTTCCAACCTGAAATTCACCGTGTTCAACAATCATTTTTTTCACCCAAATAAATCTTTTCTTTTTTGTACTTTTCTATTAATGTTAACAATACCATTACTTCCCCAATGGACTAAGGTCAGAATCTGAGTCATTTTTGATAGGTCTTTCTTAATCATTATATTCACCTGTTGGTGCATTTTACAGATTCTCTCTGGAAAATGACTCTTGTCTCTACGACTCCATGTTTAGAGCTCTAGTTCAGGACTCATTCATTCATTGCTTCTTGCTGGGATAATGGCTGGAATAATGGCAACGTATTGGCATCCTACCTCTCTTTTCTAATCGATATGATGTGAGACTCAGACTACTACTTAAAAATCTTAAATTATTCCCTCTTGCCTCAAAATTAACTACAAACTGCTCAGCCCAGAATTCAAGGATCATGGCACCATTCCACTATTCCTATTTTATTTGACCTGTTTGCCTAAGAAATTTGTGTTCTAACCAAACTAAGCTTTTTGCCATGTCTTGAACATGAATCATGAGTTTCTCTTTCCTGTCTTTGCACTGTTTTAAAGCTATAACCTCACTTATAGTCCCTACCTTTTGAAATCATATTTGCCCGTGTATGTCTGTGCTTATTACTACCAATTCTTTTTCCTTATCCCAAACTAAACCACTCCCCTTTATGGATATGCATAGCCCTCTATACTTCTCTTAAAGTTCCTTGTAATATAATTAATGTTGAATTTTCTAACACTCTTCCAACTCTCTAGTCCCCACACTCATGCACATGTATATGAGTTCCTTGTAAAAAAAATACTAATCCAGTTGAATGGAATTGGGGTTCCTCAGTAGCTCTCAGTTACATATCAGAAAGGCTCAAAGATCTGCCCTTAGCATATTAAAAACAATCTGAAACTTTGTGCAACAAGAACCCATGGACTCCTTCTATTACTAGGTAGACTATGTAAGGACATGTTTATTTTCTAATTAATGGACCTGAAAGGGTCTTTTCTGGATATTTAGTTTGATTTATACCATTGTAAGTCAGCTACAGATTTTTCCCCCCTAATAGTTGACACTAGTTATGCTTCATTTTCTCTTTTGGACCTCCTTATGATACATGGTTTGTGAAATGTGGTTTATAACTGGAATGACTGCACAGACTTAGAAGGTCATTAAACCTAGGCTGAATTATAGACTCTGAGCTTACTTTAGCTGCATATAATTATCCAGTATTGGAAGTTAAGTTTATTTCCCCTCACAAAGCCTACATATACGTGGGCAAACATAAAGAGTGATTATTACTGCAGTGTTAGCTCATGGCCTTCATGGCAAGGTTCAATGCATAAAGGCTATCTCAGAAAATGTTGGAGTTAAATCTTTTTATTAATTGTTGAAATTTTCCTGAGAGTAAACAGCAAACATTTGCCACAACTTCTCTTTGATTCTTCCCCCTAAGAAAATTAATTTATCTTGAAATATTAAAAGAGAAAATTCCAATCAATTATATTGCATATTTTGTTTTCCATAATGATTCTGGGCATACTACATCATATTTACAGTTTTAAGAGCAAAAGTAATAGTGTCTTTGGGATTCTTAAATTGATGCAAATAGTTTCCTTATGGCCTGATTAGGAAGGAGTTTTGAGTGAATATAATAATGCAGTGGTTCTCAGAGTGTGATTTGGGGACCTCTGAAGTCTCTGAAATCCTTGTAGGAAATATGCAGGACCAAGAATTTTTTTGTAATAATGCTAAGATACTATTTGACCTTTTTTACACTTATCCTTTCAAGAATGCGCAGTAAAGTTTTTCAGAGGTTACATGACACATGATAGCACAACAGATTGAATGCAAACACAAATATGAGAATCCAACTGTCCTCTATTAAGTCAGACATTAAGTATAGTTGTAAAAATATAAAATGGTGTCACTCTTCTCACTAATTTTTTTTACGTATAGTTATTTTTTATTCTTAGCTTAAAGTTCTAAAATGGTAAATCTGATAGATAGGACAATCATAAACAGAAGCTCTTTGGAGACCTAAATTATTTTCAAGAGGCTTCAGAGAAAAAGTTTCATAAATGCTGCAGTAGAGCATATGAAATAAAGTCTCAATATTATCAAACAGATTATCTAGTTTTTTGGTTTTTTTTTAAAGTGATAATTGCATTATTTTAAGTTGTGATAATGTCTGGCATGAAAATTGATTCCATTTCTTGATTTTTTAAAAATAATGAGAATTAGCAGAGACTCTGGCTTGTCTTTAAAAAGAAAATGATTGTGTTAGTTTTAATTTTATTTCGATTTTTTTTTGGAACTTGAAATAAACAACAATAAAATCATATATGTACTCTCTTGCTTTATCATTATATTTCAGAATTACCTTTTCTCTGATTCTTAATAATTTTAATTCTAGTATGTGACTGTCACTTAGTTACTGAAAATGATTTTAATATTCTTAAATAATGGAAATATAAGTTTTCCCAGGGGAATAATCTTAAAACAGTTCAGTGATAATTGCTTGAGTTTTTCAGAATCTACATGACTTTTTCCTAGGTCAACATTTATAGATGGAAATATGGATAGAAATAGAGCCATTGTTAAAATTTAGAAAACAAACAGGAAAAAATTTAATTTTGGATTAAGAAATTCTTCAAGCATAAATGTAGAAAATACAGATTTGAATAAATTAAGAATTAGGAGTAAGGAAACAGTAAACATCTTTTAGCTTCATGCTTTAAGGTTGAAAATCCTTCAGTGGTTTCCCAGTGATTTTGGACAGTCTAAACTCTTTTGCAGAGCATATGAAGTCCTTCACAATTTCACCCCAAGCTTTCATTCTAGTTAATCTTAACTTCTTTCCACGACTGCATTGACATTTCTCTCTCCCATAGCCTCATCTTTCGTCATATCCAAGTACTTACTTTTCCATATCTCTTTTTTAAATATCTTTTCCCCCAAATCTGGAATGCCTCTTTACTCTGTTAGGAAAAATTGTTCAAGACTTGGGAATTGACTAAATGTATTACTGGGTATTATCTAGAGGATCCTCTGGGATTGTTGATTCTGTAGGGGTGTGCAGAGTTGATTGATTTTCTATTGACTAGACTATTCACAACTTTGTAGTGGTAGAAGTTAAGTTGCAGAAAACTGACAGCGTTGCAAATGATTCTTATCCATAGCAATACAAATGATTCCTGTTTGTAGCAATGCAAATGAATTTTGTCCAGTAGAGGCTATAAATCTGTGTAAGTCAAATAAAATATCTGACACATGTTCATTTTATATATAACTGAGCATAATTTTTTTAGCTTTTTGAAAATTATATATTGGTATCTGCCTTTCCCAACTGCCCTTGTATAAAACTCCTATTTACTCTTTAAGACATAGTAAAAATACCATTTTCTCAATTGGACCTATTGTATTAACCCAATCAAAATTAACTTCTTACTTCATAATGCTCCCATTGGACCTTGAATCTATTTCTACTATAGCTCTTACTAAATTGTAGTATATCTGTCTATATTTTTTCCACTAAACTAGTTCTTCAAAGGCAAAAACACCATATTTTATTCATCTTTGTGTTATCTACTCCTTTGCCATGTATATAGCACATGACATGGAGACATTTGCTTGGTAAATGTTTATTGATGAATGCAAGTAGAAATCACAGAAGGTGGTGATGGGCATGTCTTAGTGTTTGTTGATGAGAAGGACTTGGCTATTGAGACCAAAAAGTAAAGTAACTTTTACACTTATAGAGTTTATGGGAAAATATAATTTAGCAATGAAATTGAAAAAAGTTGAAAGAAGAAAGTTAATGAAGCCAGAATGACTTAGAAGAGATAGGGATTAAGAGATCTGAGACTTAGAGGCTTGCACTATGGATTTTTTACTGAATTGCTTTGTCAAGACATTTTTATTCTGTCATACTTTATACATCTAAATTAGAGATAATAATTATTATAATTACAAAGACAGGAATTCCCATAAAGGGACGTTTAAGTCAAAAGTGGGCAGGAGGCAGACTTACTTAGCTCATTTGGCTGTGAGTAAGGATGAAAGAAGTTAAAAAAGATATGACTTTCTTACAACCTGAAATATATAACTATGGCTTGTAATAAAATTAAAAAGTGGCTTGACTCCTTGAATTCGGAAGGGTCCTTTACTTAGCATTATCTTCACATCTTTATCATTTTCATTTTTATTTTACTTGCGTATTTTTAGGAGCTCGATTTTGGCAAAATAAGCAATGATTAGAATGAAGAGATAGACTAGTTTTGTCTATCAGATATTTTGCACAATTAAACTCAATTGTGTTTGGATGCCTCAAGATTCAGATATTTTTAGAACTGTTTGGGTAATTTTTCTGAAGCAAAGAGTGATTTCTAGTATTTACTTCGCAGGTAGTCCACTTACATATAGTGGGCTTAACAATCAGCAGTAAATTCTGAATTTATGTCCTAGCAGGTGAGAGAACCCAAGCTATTTACTAACACATCTCAACGCTGTTTCCACGGCAACAGAGGCCAGTTACTGTCAGCCCAGAGTCGCCTTGATGGTTGACTTCTGCAGTGAACTCTGTGTGATGCTGCCAAATGTCTGGCTTCTGTGTTTCCTGTTCCAAGCAATTGTTTCTTATTCTGAATACTAATGACTAGTCTACAAAGGCTGTGGTTCAATTCCACTGAAGATGGGCCTGGGAATCATATGTGGAAAAGTAGTGAACATTTTGCCTGTAGTGAATTAAAAACTGCATGTAATTGGATTGTACATTCCCTAACTAGCTCTGCCAGGAGTTTATTAATAATGGTACCTTGCTATTATTAGGCAGATGGGCCTAAATGAGAAATGACAGCGCATCCATCAACATTGAGTCAAATGCTCTTTTTTAGGAAGGCTTGCTGTCTTTGGCTGGCTAGCACCATCATGTAAATCCAAACGATTGTGCACATGTATGCCAGGAGAAAAATAAATTTGCAACTGAAGTGGTTTTTTGCTGTTTAAAATGTTCATATATTGATTGCTTTGAAATGAAGAAAAAGCAGCTGCCTGAAATGCCAGGGAAATGACTGAGAATTTGAAAATGAGAGGGGGGAAAGCTAAGCGGTTTTAGCTCTTTAAAAATGAAGAGTACTATGATTTTGAAATTCTAGTTGTATGGTGGTTATCAGTGGAGGGAATTGGGACCCTCTTTGCCTGGGTAACACCCTATACCAGGAATCTGAAGACCAGACTTGTTATACTTATGTTTCTCTCTAGAGTATAAGTTCCTTGAGGGTAGACTGTTCTCATCATCGTGTTCCTGACAGCCAGCACGTGGCCTGACACACACTGAGTGCTCAATAACTAGTTAATGAATCCAAGTGAAAATCAGTGAATTCCCTTTAAGAAGTTTCTGATGTTTAAGCCCATCAAATTTCCTGGAAGAAGCTACTAGACAGTTCTCTTCATTAAAATGCATAATAGGCCACTACCGTAAATCCTCACTGCTAAGTGTCTGATGTGGACCTTTCATTGACAGTACTTAGGGCTGTGGCCACCCCAAGTGTCTGTTCCCAGTAGATACCACTCAAAGGTAGCTCTTCTCATCAGCATGTTTTTTTCCCAGCTAGTGGATCCAATTTCTCATAGGTGTTGGTGGTACCATTTGCCATTTCTAGGTCTTAGATTGGCTATCCCCTCTACCTCATCGTAATCAAAGTTCCCAGTCGTTGTTTTAGGCAAGGATTTCCAAGGTTTTTCCTCTCTTTCTGCCAAATCTTGTCTCTTGTTCTTGACTGGGGGCAATTCTTCTGCACTCTACTCACCAGAGGCATTTGGCAATCTCTGGAGTGACTTTGGGTTGTTACAATCTAGCAGGGGGTGGGGTGGGATGGGGAGCGCTACTGGCATCTAGTAGGTGGAGGTCAGGGATACCACTTACTATCCTATAATGCACAGGGTGGCCCTCACAACAAAGACTTATTTGGCACAAAATGTCGGTAGTGCTAAGGTTGAGAAATCCTGCCCTGGTACTGAAGCTCTTTCATGAAGCTTTTCTCAAAACTATTCAGAACTATCCCATGCCCTACTTATCTCCTTTCTTTCCACTTAAGAGAAAAAAGGCTTAGTGTGTTTTCTTATACTTTTAAAATTCACTTCCTTTACCTCAAGATATTGTCAGACTCTTACTCTTTGCTACCAGTGTCTGAACTCAGGTACATAGTTATCTTTGCTGGTAGACCCAAATTCCAGAGCATAGGGAGGCAGACATGCAAAATGAGTTCCAGGAAAAATCAATCCTGAATAGCCTGTTGTTTTTAAGGGAGACATATAAAGACAACAGGGGGACCCTCTTACACTGTTGGTGGGAATGCAAGCTGGTACAGCCACTCTGGAAAACAGTATAGAGGTTCCTCAAAAAGTTAAAAATAGAGCTACTCTATGACCCGGCAATTGCACTACTAGGTATTTATCTAAAGCGATTAGAAGGGACACATGCACCCCAATGCTTATAGCAGCAATGTCCACAATAGCCAAAATATGGAAAGAGTCCAGGTGTCCATCGACAGATGAATGGATAAAGAAGATGTGGGATATATACACAATGGAATGTTACTCAGCCATCAAAAAGAGTGAAATCTTACCATTTGCAACAATGTGGATGGAACTAGAGGGTATTATGCTAAGTGAAATAAGTCAGGCAGAGAAAGATAAATATCATATGATTTCACTCATATGTGGAATTTAAGAAACAAAACAGATAAACATAGGGTAAGGGAGGGAAAAATAAAATAAGCTGAAACCAAAGAGGGAGACAAACATAAGAGACTAACTATAGGAAACAAACTGAGGTTGCTGCAGGGGAGACGGGTCGGGGGATGGGGTAACTGGGTGATGGGCATTAAGGAGGGCACATGATGTAATGAGCACTGGGTATTATATGGAACTGATGAATCACTGAACTCTACCTCTGAAACTAATAACACACTATATGTTAATTAATTGATTTTAAATTTAAAAAAAAGAGAAAGCTCTACAAATATACCCACACGGAGTTTTGAATCTGCTCTGTAAATAATAAATAGTTTGTATTGCTCTAAACCTTTTTCATTGTAGAGGAATTTTAAGTTGGATGTTTGTGTATTACATCAAAGTTTAGAAAGCAAATGTGATTCAACAATCTTAATATCATTCTTAGGACGGGCATGTTTTTGTCTTTGAAAATACCAAATTGTTCTGAATATTTTTAAAAAGGAACTGATTTTTTTTTGTGCATAAATATGGGGCTCAAATTTTGGATTCTAACATGAAAAATTTAGATAATTGTATGGCATTGGATAGATCTTTTTAAAACTTTAAAGAGGAAATACTGTCACTTGTTTAATGATTTCAGTGACACTTAAAGGAGGGAACCACTTCATCTTTAAAGTTCTTTACAAATATTAACTAATTAATCCCCATAACCCTATTATAATAAGAAATGTATTATTATCTCTCTTGGAAGATTTGAACAGTGTTTACCATATAATATTTCAGTTTAGCAAATTCATGAACAGTGATTAAGGGTAGTATTTCTGTTCTCAAATACTATAATTAAATCCCTTTCTTGGATGCTTTCTTTGTAAATTGCATAACATAGTAATTTTTAGTCTTTGGCTTTAGGAGACTAGTGTTGATAGTTTAAGAGCAAGGAAATCTAGATAATAAATTTACAAAGTGCTAAGATAAGTGAATGCTAATATATTAATTAATATCTATATGTTGCCAAAATCAAGTCTGTTATCACTTTTCCTTTTAGTTTTTACTTAAAACACTTTTAAAAGTTCCCTTTTATGAATATTCACATATTTAAAGTTACAAAGTAAACAAGGTATTATTAATACCGATTTCCTTATTTTAGTCTAATTTCTATTTATTGCACCACCAAATCGATTCAAATTATAGACATATAACAAGAAGGTCATATCTCACAAGTGTTCAAATATTTGGTAGGCTCTCTAGGTTTCTTTCCTTATAAATAGTGATTTAGAGGTTACATTAGTACCAGCTATTAATACTGGCTTCACTGCGGGGGGGAAACAGAATTATCTCTTTCTACTTTTTCTATTCTCATTTACTTAAATCCGTTTATTTTTCCTACCTCTTTTCTCCATAAAGAAAAAGGAAAGGGTTTCAGGCATTTACTATAGCTCAGTACTCCAGTACTCCAGTCTTCCTGGTGGCTAGTGGAGGGTCTCAATGGTCATCATTCTGATGGTGGCTTGGTTTATTTAAAGACTATAGAAAATTCATACCTATTTACTCTATTATTGAGTTTCATTTTTAAAAAGTGTGCTTAATGCCTTTCGTATGCCAAAATCTGGGGAGGAATTCCATAATATTGACTCAGTCCCTGCTCTAGAAATGTCTATAAACTCTTGGGGAACACAAATAAGAAAATAGGAAATGATAATTAAGTGTGATAAATATTGTTATGGGTAATCTGGAGGGCTGTGGAAGGGGTTAGCAAGGACTTAAAGAGGAACTCACGTTCAAGCTGAGTCTTACAAAAACATAAACTAAATCAGGTCCATTGAGATTATGGGACCAGCATTTTGGGCAGATGGAACAGCATAGATGAAGGCTTTGATACAAGTGAGAACAAACACACAGGACCACAAATGGTCCAGGTAACTATGGGTGAAACTGAGGAGATATTAGCCATGAATCTAAAGAGATAAGTAGGGCCAGATCATGAAGGACCTTCTGTGTCATCTCAGAAAACTTTGAATTTATCCAGGCAAAAAGAGGGAGTGAATTGACAAGATTATCAGAGAGAAGTGTCAGTATAAGATTTGTGTTTTGTATCTAATCACTCTGGCTGTGTTGCAGGGAAAGGAATAGAGTAAAGCCAAATTTAGACATAGGTAAAGACAATGATAACATTGAATAATGTGTATGGAACCAATTACAGGGACAAAATTGTCATCAGTAATCATTTTTGTAATAAAATTATTTAAATGTGTACAAACATAAAACCCTATAATATAAACTATAAAACAAACAGATTTACAAATTAAGTATGAACCCGTTTAAAAAATAATAAAATTAAAAGAACATTAAATTAATATGGTAGACAGTGTGGTTTCACTGAAAATGAAACCCTGATGCTAAGTTTTAAGGTAGAATTTTTTTTTCTTTTTATGTTTCACTTCTTTACTTGATTCTGAGTATGATATACCATTATTTGAGTCATCACTATAGATACTGATTCCTTTTTCTTCTTTTAGAAACAAATTAATTTGACCAATCTCTTATTTTGATTTACAAAGTATGTTGGTAACATAGAGGTATGTCGGTAACTTAATATAGAAGTTTTGTCAGTTTTTTAACTGATAAAAAATTTAATATAGATATAACTATGTCTGATTGCTTTAGTATGACTTTAGAAACAAACCTAACTCATTCATTCAACAAATATTTATTTAAAGCCCATCCTGTGCCAGGGACTTGGGATACAACTTGCACCAGAAAGACAAAGCAGCTAATGGAAGCTAGAGATGCTTATTAACACTTCCAGAGTTAAATACCAAACTTTAGTCCATGGATCTTAAAGTGTGGTTACCCAGACCAGCAAATAGCATCAGCATCACCCAAGAATTTGTTAGAAACGCGGTTTCTCAGGCCCCACTCCAGGCCTGTGCATCAGAACCTCTGAGGGTGAGGGGGCCCACCCTCAGTCTGTTTAACAAGTCCTCTGGGGGATTCTGATGCACCCACTGACCTGTGATCACCACTGCTTTCACAGGCTGACAGACTGATCTCTTCCAGTACTATGAATACAAGAAGTCAATTTTTCTTGAGGCAGAGGTCTTATGAATAAATTTACAAAAAATGTTTTAAGGAAAACTTTAAAAAAATGCACATTCAGTGTTATCAAATGACTGAAATACAAGAAATTCTCATCTATTATTATTAAAGAAAAAAATGAGAGTAGAAACCATTAAAAATTTTAACTTGATGAGAATTTACCTGCTTTTCTTCTTTCTTACAGTGGGTTAGATCTCTTGTTTTAACCAAGTCTGTGGTAGGAGATTCCTTGTGCCATTTAAATAGCTTATAGGCAAAGGAAATTATATTTGCATTGCAGCTCTGTGTTCACCAGTCAATATTGCTTTGTAATTTTTCTCATTTTTAAGTCTCATCTAGTATGAAATCCCTGCTTGGTTCTGTTTGGTTCCATTTGATGTGAAGGATAAAGCTTTCCTTCTCATCCTACCCTCACAAAAAAGTGTCCATCTCTCTGTTCAGGACTAAGTAACCAGTGTAGGGCCATCCAGAGTTGGCTCTTTTTACTTCCTCGGTGCTTCTAAAGATGGGAGGTCCTGTTCCTCCTTCCCCTTCCGAGGCCTCTGCCCTTCCTTCTTTTTTCGCAGCCACTGCTGCACTTTCTCCTCTTCTCGCCACAAATCTAGTCTGAACTAATCTTCAACAGCAGGAGAAAAAAGAGTTTGGATTGCAACCAAATCTTTCTGTTTGCATTTCTACTGGGTTCTTTAAGCCTTTGTTTCAGTTACTGTGCTGGGCAGGGGAAAGAAAAAATAGCCTTTGGGTTATTAATAAGAGAAGAAAGGAGGGGATAAATGCTGAGAATATACATTTACTAATATGAAGGCATATATTGATGCCAGAATATATAATACTAAAAGATATGTTATATCATACTTTTATAAAACCATATTTTCTATTTCATTCATTTTGTAGGAGACAATCAATACACATGGGAGCCAGAGTTATTTTTCTTATATATTCACTTGGTAAATATTCTTTGTGCACTTAGTATGTGCCAGAAGCTACTGCGGATGTTAGGGAGATAGCAGTGAACCCAGGCAGAAAAATCTTTTCCCTCATGAAGATTAGGGTATAGTGAGGAATACTGACAAAAAACAAAATACATAAAATGTAGAACAAACTAGGTGGTGAAAAATTCTGTGAAAAAAATAAAGCAGAGAAGGAAGTTAAGGAGTAGGAAGGAGAAAACAGATTTAAGTGAGGAGGTTGGGGAGGGCCTCACTGAAAAGGAGAGCACAGACCTGAGGAGGTGAGGGAGCAGTTTAGACAGATACCTGGGGAAGTGTGCTCCAGGCAAAGGGAGCAGCCAGTGCAAAGGCCCTGAGGCCTAGGGAAAAGGGAGGAAAATTGGGAGGTCAAATCCCATGGGCCTCATGAGTCAGTGTTGTTTTGACTTTCCATTCTTTGGAATTTCTCATTTCAGACAATACATTTTTCATAATCAGAAATTCTATTTGGATCTTTTTTTAATCTTCTACCTCCCATTATCTATCTCTACATCCTTAAGCACATTTATAAAATTCATAAAATCTACTTTAATGTCTTTGTCTGCTAATTGCAACCTTTCTGCCATTCCTGGGTCTGTTTCTCTTGACTGATTTTTTTTTTCTCTTTCTCCGAGTCATATTTTTCTGTTGCTTTGCATATCTGGCCACTAATTATTGAATATAGGCTATTTTGAACATTTTCTTTGATTATGTAGACATGAAAGCCAGGGGAATATGAGTGTTGGGCTTTGTTCCAGCGTATAATTAAGTTACTTTGGATCATGCTGACCTTTCCAAGTCCTGCTTTTATGCTTTATTTTGGTGGGTCCACTGCAGCCTTTAAGGCTAATTTAGCTGCACTACTCTGGCAATACACTTCTGAGGAGTCCACCCAAGTTCCATGGATTACCAGTTTTTTCCATTCTGGCCGGTGAGAAGACAAACTATTCCCAGCCTGATTTGAGCTCTGAGAATTGCTTCAGGAAGTTCTTTCCATAGCCATGTGGGGTATTAACCCAGATGCATGCCGATCAGTACTCAGTAGAGCCTCAGAGGGCTTTCTCTTCAGATTTCAGGAGTTCTTTCTCTCTCCTTTCCGGTCCTCTGCCCCAGGGATTCGAGTGCTCAGCCTCCCTGAACTCATCTCCTCACTTGCGTGGGACTGAGACTGCTGAGCTTTCTTAGGCTTCTCCTTCTCTGTGGCTTTAAGGCTGTCTCCAGGCAGTAATTTGGAGAAAATATAAAGATCACTTTTTTTTTTTTTTTGCCTCATGGGTCACAGTCTTGCTCTGGCTATTGTTCAATGTCAGAATATACCCATTTTCATATATAAATCTTCCTCCTCCTCCTCCTCCTTCCTCTTCCAGCATAAGGAGGACAATTCTCTTGGCTGTTAGTCCCTCATGGGGAGAAACAGAAGTCCAAGTATGACTTCCGATGGCCAAACATGTGGGCTAATTAAATCCTCTCAGAACCTAACCTGTTCATGTTTGTATGTGAACTCTGGCCTACACTTAAAAACCTATGTACAACTGAAGCATAAATTCTGGCCATATGTTTTGGATTGCGTTATCTCAAAGTAAACCTGGTGGTAAGGATTTATTGCAGAGTAGTTCATTTGAGAGGTGATCCCGGGGAACACGAGTGGATGAGTGAAGTGAGAGAGGGAAAGGAAAAAACACTAAATGGTGTGTTGTCAACTCACTCACCAGATATACCAAAGGGTTCAATCCTGCAGAGAAACTCAGGGAGATAGAATAAATTTGGCCTACCTCAGAGCTATCACAATGAAGTGAGGCAGCTTGGTATACATCTCTCCACTCCTCATCCGTCATTTATTGAGAGCTATTTCTGTTGTTTTGACTCTCTGCACTTCTGAATTTGTCCTGCATGCAGGTTGAGCATTTCCCTGTGGCCAGAGAAAAGCCCTCAGGCAGAGAACTTCAGGTGTTCACAGTGAGCAGACTTCGTAATGTAAAGGTGAAAACCAGGGGGATATAAGTGGGGTACTAATAATGTTACTAGCACCAGACAGAAGATGTGAATTAAACTCACTCCAAAGGAGAAGGGCTAGGTGCTCTTCTTTCAACCCAGCAGTTGAAATAGATCTGACTTGATAGATACAGGCTTATATCAATCTTCTCTTCCTTTCATAATAATTAGAGGATGTTTTCTAAGGTTTTATTTCTCAAAAGCACAATGAACACCTGACAAGGAATGAATAATTCTGTACATTTGGTATTTCTGTATACCTGAACATTTGACCCTCTAGGTAATGATATTTTGGCACATTAATTTTTTATAGAAATATATCTACACTTTTTATTACCTTTTTTAAAAAATATTTTATTTATTTACTTGACAGAGAGAGAGAGAGCACAAGCAGGGAGAACAGCAGGCAGAAGGAGAAGCAGTCTCCCTGCAGAGCAGGGAGCCCGATGTGGGGCTCAATCTCAGGACCCTAGGATCATGACCTGAGCCGAAAGCAGCCACTTAACTGACTGAGCCACCCAGGCACCCCTTTATTGCCTTTTTAAATAGAGGACATGAAGTAGATTTAGAATTTGTTGAAGACTCAGTAATTTTATTTAATGTAGTGTACTGAAACCATAGACACAGTTGTATTTGTACATATGGAGAGAAGGAAATTTAGGATAGATGGGCACCTTGGTAGTGGCTTTATTGACAAAACATTTCATGCTGACTTAGTTTTATGCATTCGTACCTTTCTCATGAAAGAGAAGGTATAGCGTGATAGCCTGGACAGGGAAACAATAGTGAGTTATGCAAAAATAGTTAAAAGATCACAGACCACCACAGCCTTCTCTAAAGTGGTTTGTTGCCCCTCCCCCCAATCATCTCTGTTGCTGAAGCTGTTCCTACCCTTTGACTTGTCTGACCTATTAAAAAACATTTATTATTTCTGCATCACAAATACAGTCGATTCCAGGAATCTCCTCATTCACTTACTCAAATGCTTTTTCCTCCCATGTGTCGTTGACAGAACAAAATGAGGATTATGCTTCAACATTTTAAGATTTTGTGCCAGAGATGTGGAGGGAAGGATTTATTTTCCTAATAGTCATTGAAGTCGATATCATCTTACACTTTCTTGGACATGACTCAGTTGCACACATTTCTGCACATCCCTCTTAACTTTTTGTTAGAAATAAAATACTAAACACTATTGAAAAAAAGAATTCTAGGTTTTAATAATTAGAGATTGAAAATTTTGCAAGTTTCCTGATATTTTGGCCAACTTTGTTATAAATACTCTTCAGAATTAGCAACACTGTAAAATCTGAGAAAAAAGTATCGTTCTCCATTGGCTCAGTTAGTGAAATAATACTGTGGTTCAGGAAGGTTCAAGAAAAGGTCTGATGACTCTTAACTATAGAGAACAAACAGAGGGGAAGTGGATCAGGGGTGGGTGAAATAGGTAAAGGGAGATTAAGAGTATACTTAGCTTGATGAGCACTGAGAAATATGTCGCTATATTGTAACCTGAAACTAATATAACATGGTATGTTAATATACTGAAATTAAAATTAAAAAAAAAAAAGAAAAGTCCTGATGTAATGGTTGTCCTTCCTGAGGGAAGCATGATTGCCTGAAGTTTTCTTTCACTGTATGTACAAAAAATGTATAAAATTATTAAGAAAGAAGCCAAATGGCTATCCATATATTTATTTAAAATTCACTCCAAATATCTAATTTCATAAGAATTTGTAGCATTAACTTTTGCACAATGAATTTGTTTTTCCTTCTCCTGCCTTAACCTGAGGACATTTAGTTCCTTAGAGTCCTTTCAGTTTGGAAGTTGGCAAATACCAGTGACAATATAAAATCATCTAGAAGGATAGCTGGTACTTAGAAATGAATTATCTGAAAATCTAAAAATTTATGCTGAAATGTTACAATTTACATTTTTTTCATTCCAGCATCTAGCCTTCCAGTGCCTTGTCTCAGTTTGAAATGCCAAAGCTAAATGCATTTCTTTAAAAAAAAAATGTGTACAGCTCAGTTGACTGTCTCTGCTCAAATACAACCTTGTACTTTTTCTGTAACCATTGGGCCAGTGATGGGGTCTGCTTGGATGTCACTCAGAACCATTCATCAGAACATCAGATAGCTGCTCCAGTGTAGGCCAGTGTGGTGTGTAGCATGGCTGCCTAGAAATGGCTAACTCAGGACCTAGAAAGCATTTCAACAGGTGGTTGTTTGCAATACTGATTTCACACGGGTATGTTGTAATCTTGCTAGATTGAATTCTGTAAGGGAGAGGTTGTGGGGTTTTTTTGTTTGTTTGTTTGTTTTTGCTTATTATATCCCCAGTGCCTAATGTGGTGCTGAGATGTCAATATATATTTAATGAAGAAATGATTTAAATCTCAGATTTTTTCTGATGTATTCTCTGTCATGCACAGGTGACATCTGACCCAGTTCTCCACTTGTCTGGGCCCCAACTTCACTTTGATTAGGCCTCTAGTGGCCTTACCTATGTTTGCACTTACAATGCTATGTTGTAGTTTTCCCATTTATCAGTTTTCATTCACCACCAGATTGAAGGTTCCTTGAGAGTGGTCACACTGCCTTTATATATTCTTGCATCATCAAAGTCTACAGTAGTTTACACAATGTTTGGTAGACATTTTGCAAGCTATTCTTTTAACATTTTTAAGAAACATGCAAGTATCTGTTCCTTTTACACATTTATTTTTCACTATAGGAAGATAAGTCTAAGTCCAAAGTTAAGCTTTGATTAAAAAACAAAGAAAAAAGGCCAACTTTTTAAAGCTCCTAGATCTGATGTAGTGGTTGATGGCTTTGTTCATTCATTCAGTCTGTATTTATTGAGTTCTGAGTGCCAACTGGGTAGCAGGCACTATTCTAGGTGCTGAGGAAACAGCAATAAATAAAACAGTCTTAAATCCCTGCCTTTATGGATTTATTCCCAATGAGCAAAATAGACAATGTAAAACACCTAGTCTACAAATAGTGGTAAAGTACCAAGGAGATGAAGGGAAAGGGGATACAGGCAACTGGGAGAGCGGGTTGACCTTTTCGATAGGATGGCCATTGCCAGCACCACTGAGAAGGTAACTTTGGATAAACACGTGAGGAAAGAAAGACTGTTGGCTGTGTGCACAACTGGAATAGCATCTCAGGGAAAAGAAACAGCTGGTAAATCTGCTGGTCAATTCCTAGTTCTCTTAGGACTTATTCTCCTCAGCAGGTCTTGATGGGGTCGCCCTGCTACCCGGGTCGCTCTCCCACGTTTTCTCTGGTCAGACTGATGGCTCCTTTGCTGGTTTCTTGATCTCATGGTTTTGAAATATTGGGTAATTGATAACTCAATTATCATAATTCTTTCCTTCCCTTTCCACTTCCTATACTTGCTCACCTAATCCTGTGGCTAAATACATATAAATAACCCAAATCTGTGTTTCCAACCCTGACTTCTTTGACCAGTCTTTCCAGACCTGTATACGTAATTAACATCTCATCTACATTCATCTCAAATTTATTATGTCCAAAATAAAACTTTTCATTTTCAGCCCCACTCTTTATCCCTTCTTCACCTTATTCTTTGTTATTTCAGTAAATGGCATAATTATTCACATAGTTGCTCAAGCTAAAACTTAGCAGTCTTCCACAATGCCTTTTTTCTCTCACATCTCACAGAAAACCCATTGGCGAGTCCTGTTAGATATAACAGCAAAATATTTCCCTCAAATGAGTACTTCCTTCTGCCCTGACAGCTACTTCCCCTACTCTAAGGCATCATCATCTTTTTCTAAAAATACAAAAGTATAAAACAATATAACACAACATGGATTACATATTATAATTATATAATGTATTATATATAAAATATATTTGAATGTAATGATAATCTTGAAATATAAGAATGTTGTATTTTAGTACAAATAATATAGTATACGTACTTGATGTATATAATGTTATAAATATAAACATGGAAATATAATTTGTCATTATATATTAATATACCCTAGAATATGATTTAATCACATATATATGTATATTATAACATAAATACAATAATTATCTCCTAAATTTTTTCTCTATGCTTCCACTCTTATTCTCTGCTTCTGCCTCTTTATAGTTTATTCTCCATACAGCATCTAGAGTCATTCTTTACAATTAAAAATGTGATCATGTCATTCTGCTCAAAAACCTTTGGTGACTTGCCATCCTCCCAGAAGCAAACCCAGCCTTCTTGCAATGTTCAGCAGGCCCCACATGATCTAGTCCTTAGCTGCTTTGAGACTCTGTAACCTTCCACTCCCTGTCTCTCTCCACTCCCAAGTTAAGTGGGTTCCTGCCTCAGGGCCTTTTGTGTAGATGCTTTCTTTGCCCGGACCACTCACTTAGATATCCTTAGTGATTCTATGCTTCATTCATGTCTGCCCCAATGTCACATCATCACAGAGGCTATCCCTGACTTCTCTGCCTAAAATGGAATCCTTTACCAGTCTATATCCCCTCATTTTATTTTTCTTAATAGCCGTCATCAATATATAACAATATAGTGTATATTTATTTGATTTTTTGGGTTTATTTTCTGTTGTACAACGAGGCAGTGTCTTTTTTACTTTTATTTTTCACTGCTATATAACATGGTACTTACAGTGGTGCTTGGCACAGAGCAGGTGCTTGATAAATTTTGTAGAATGAATGAATCAAAATCTCTCTTCTGAGTTTCCATAGTCTCCTATTTATAGTGTATCATAACGCTTAAAAAACTGTATTTTAATTGGACTTAATATCTCTCCTTCCTTCCTTCCTTCCTTCCTTCCTTCCTTCCTTCCTTCCTTCCTTCCTGTGAGCCCCTGGAAGGAAAAGACCATTAACATTCATCTCTGATTTGCCAATGTTCAAAAAAGGGACTGGGCATATAGGGGTACTTCATGAAACTGTATTGAATGAATTAATGAATTAATGATTACTTAGTCTCATTGTTCCCTAAAGAAGCAATTCAGGAAATCTCTGGTGTTTCTCCAAAGCAGTAGACTAGTGCCATTGTCGTGATCAACTATTTTACATTGCATAAAATGCACTCCATTTCTGGTTTAGAAAATAGTTGCATGATAGTCTAAAACCATACGTAATTTTAAACTATAATTTTTAATAGTGAGAAGCATGCAAATTTTCACATGACAGAAAATGCAGAATTTAAGACATTAAGACAACAAATGGAGAGTTTAGAATCTTAGATTTTGTACACTTTGACACTGGTGATAGTCTAGTCCAATGCCTTATTTTACACATGCTGAAGCTGAGCGCCAGAGCTCGGGAGGTGATGAAGCTAGAGCTAGAGTTGGGACACCTGGATGGCAGTCCAGTTCTTCTAGTTAATCCCTCAACGTGCCAGTCTTCAATACCTAACTCAGCTTCCTTGATCTGGGTGATCATGTCTCCAGTGGTAACCTCAGAAGCTGTACATAGCCTACCTCTTTATTCTCTTGTGTTTTCTTATATTAGATTTTCTTTTCTATGTATTTAGAAGCCTCAATTCAATAAAGTGAGTTCCATTTTTATCACAAGAATGTGAACAATGACACAGTAGATCCAATTTTTAGACAAATTTCTAGGTACAGCTTGATATTAGATATCACCAACATTATTGAAGACCGTCTTTAACTTAAATCATTTCTGTTGTGATTATTTCTGATATGACCAAGAGTCACATCACCCTTTTAAAAAGTCAACCTTTTTAAAAAAAGGTTTAGATTTGTGCATTAGTGTATAATTAATGGATTAATGGAAGTAATTTTAATGTAGGCATTTGAACAGTGAGAATTGCATTATGCCTGGAATATTTAGGGACAATAAAAATACCTTGACTCTCTTGAGCTTTTTTAGAACACCTGATGTTTAGAAATGCAGAATAAACCACTACTTATAGCTCTTTTCAATGATGGCAGCTGTGTTTCCTATCTGGTGATGAATATTCTTTTTTTAAGTAGGTTTTAACAAAATTTTATTATAGTATCCCCAGAAATACAATCAATTTACTGATTGTAAAGTTATACCATTCATGGTTTTCTTTTTTAATTTTAAGTTTTTAGTTTAATGCCAGTTAGTTAACATACACTGTTGTATTAGTTTTAGATGTATAATATAATAATTCAGTATTTTCATACAGGTGATGAATATTCTTAAAAGTACCATACAGAGAAGGGCAAGAATATATTTAGATTACATATCAGTTTATGTGGCCCATTTCTGGTAACAAAACAAAAACAACAAAAAGCAAAAAAGTTTGTGGATAAGACATTTTGATAAAAATAGTTTAAAATTAATAGAAAATTTAACACTAGAATCACCTTTAATGTCATTGCGGTGTTTCTATTTGACTATGACAAGCAGAGGCAACACTTTAAAAAAGTTTTTGTTGATTGATTGTAAAGGGAGAATACTGGATTTATTGGTCTATAATCTTAGAAAATGGATTTTGGTATTTTAAGCTTTTCTTGATGATCTTTCCTTGCCCAGCTCGTAAAGTGCTCCTTCTTTGTCCTCCTATAACACCTGGAGCAAATCTTGCTATTTTCTTCATTGAATTCAAATGGTGTTTACACTCTGATCTTTCCTGAATGCAGCTGAAGTTCCCTGAAGGCAGATATGATTCTCTATTTCTGTTAACAGTGCATTCTACCAAACAGGCTCTAACTTGCTTTCTATCCATCAATTTCCAAATCCTGTTGGTTCAGCCTTTAAATTTCCCTTTCATTAGTCTTTACTGACACTGAGAAGTATCATTAACAAACCAACAGGGTTACTCTGCCTCAGGCTACTCTTAGGTGGGGAGCTAGAAGTGGAGTGGGCTGTAGAGATGAAGACCTTCCTCTCCACCCCAACCCTCATGTACATGAGGAGTTCCACACCACCCTTGCTCAGCAGAGCCTTGAGATGAAGAGCAAGAACTCTGGAGCCAGGCTGTCTGGATTTGAATCTCTGCTGTGCCATTTACTAGCCCTGGCACTTATTAGCTGTGTGACCTTGGACAAGTTTTCTCACTTCTCTCTGCCTCAATTTCCTCATCTCTAAAATGGGGCTAATAATAGAACCTACCTCATGTGGCTGCTATGAGAATGAAATTAAGTGAGTTAATTTAGAACAGTGCCTGGCACAGAGTAAACACTAAAAGTGTTAGCTGCTGTAGTTATTATTATTCATTACTAGGCAGTAATACTGCCCCTTTAGGTAGTCATGGGAGAGAGCAGTAACAGAATCTCTGTGGGAATAAGGTGGTAAGAACACCTCCCCAAAGCCCTTGTTGAGAACCACTGCTCTAGGCTAGAGAGCCAGTGCTGCCCCCAAGCACTGGGCAAGGCAGCTTTAGATCCCAAGGGTGGAAGCAATCCAGTTCTAATCTACTGCTGTACAGATCAAGGGATACAAACTGACAGCTGACAGTGATTTGATTTGTTAGCCCATACGGTTCCTTAAAAGTAGAGGCAACTGTATAGATTTTAGGCTTCTCTGAATTTCATGCATGAAATAACACTGAACTTCTATAACTGCTTTCTTCAAATAAGTAAATGTCCAAGTTTTAAGTAAGGAACTGGAAAGAAATCTCAGAAGTGCTTTTAGAAGATGCAAATTTTGTCTGAAGAATATCCTTTAAGAGAAGATTCCATGATTTTGGTTAAAAATAGCCTCTCACTGGCTTCCTTTAACGCATTCATTCCTACATTCCAACTTAAATAACTACAAAAACAGAGGGAAACACACAAAGTCACATCGGGAACAAAAACAAGGACTGATTATTTTCGTTAAATTCCAAGGGATTTTCCATTGCAAGACCATGGAAACTAGACTGAGAAAAGCAACGGATAGTCTACGTGGCAAGGAAGAAAGAACAAAAATCTTGCTCTTCCGAAAGTAGATATGAAGACCTTTTGTTTCTTTGTTACTTCATACCCTTGGCAGAAATAAAGATCTACCGACTCAAAAACTGGTTTATGGTCCTCCTACTGTGTATATACTACATTTTTAGGCAGTCAAATGCTGTTATACACCTGTTACCAGTATATTGTTTCTGTATCACACAGAGGCTGACTCTGTGTAGAGACTGAATCAGTGAGGAAAATAGCAAGAATAATATAGGTGGTGAATATTAATTTTAATATTCACTGAGCTCCTGCTATGGCCAGATGGCTGTTCAAAGGACATTTCACTGTAAGTCTTAGTTTGTTTAAGCCTCACAATAACCTATGAGGTGGGTAGTATTACTCTTCTATTTACTATTATCTAGATGAGGGAACAGAGACACAGAGCACTGTGGAGGACAAACTTGAGAAGCATAGCCAGAACAGAGGGAAGGGACAATGAAACAATGATAACGTAGCTGATAGGTATGGAAACCAGGGAACATAACTCCAACCAGACATGGAATGGAAGTCATTCAAAGAATGAAGAGAGAAGAATTGAAGTGAAAGCAATAACCTTCCTGAGGTAGTGAATGGTCTGAGCATGCACAGCTCTTTGCTAAGGAAGAAGAGGCAGCTAAGCAAAGTTGCTAAGAGGTAGTCTTTCTAGATTCAGGTTCTTTCTCTACCACAAGTTGAGTGACCTTGGGCAAATTACTTAATTCTTCTAAACCTCTGTTTCTTCTTTTGTGAAATGGGGATAACCATGGTAGTATGTTCCTCATATGGTTTTTTTTATAAGGATTAGTGAGCCTTACATGTAAAGTAGTACATAAAACTGTGACATATAGTAAGTGCCTAATAAGTGATAGCTACTTTTGTCATTATTATTATTATTATCGTTATATATTGTTAAATGGGTAAAAAGAAAGGGGAGGAGAATTCATGGTCAAGTAATTGGGGAAGTTCTAATTAATTGGAATTGTTTATGATATGTTTCCTCATAACCTTTAATATGTTTACCTAGATTATAAAACTTCAAGTAGGGAATTCTCAGAGTTATTTAACCACAAAACCTCCTTGCTTTTTATTGTTTCTTGTTGAATATAAATAATGTCTCGTGGGACACTGGTGTTCTACAGTCTGCAGTCTAGGAAATGTTCTTTATTTCACATACATTGTACAAAAGAGTAGAAAAACAGACATGACAATGTCTTTCTTTGATGACCTGCACTGCAAACAACCAACCATCAAAGAAAGTGCTTTTAGCTTTACAAAACACCATGAATACACTTCTTTCTCCATTGTACAAAACCACGTATCTAGGCACTCAAACCTTATAATCACTCAATCTTGTCAATGTCATCAGCTTTAACACTGAAAGTTTTTCGACATTTTTATAGAATGTTGTAAAAAAATGAGTTAAAATTGGCATGGTTCCAGCCTTCTGAAGATTTATTTTACCATATTATAATTCCTTCAAAGTGTTTGTAGTTCATTGCCTATTGTGTCATGGGAACACTATTCACTTGTGTGTTAACATTACATCTCTCTAGTGCTCCTTATTTTGGTATCAGACTAATACTGAATTAACATCAAAAAACACATTATTCAGAAGTTTTGTTTTATTTTTTCCTTCCAGCATTGCTGGTAGATTATATTAATCGGTTTTTGTTTTATTTTTTTATTTTTTTACTTTTTTTTTTAAAAGATTTTATTTATTTATTTGGCAGAGATAGAGACAGCCAGTGAGAGAGGGAACACAAGCAGGGGGAGTGGGAGAGGAAGAAGCAGGCTCATAGCGGAGGAGCCTGACGTGGGGCTCGATCCCATAACTCCGGGATCACGCCCTGAGCCGAAGGCAGACGCTTAACTGCTGTGCCACCCAGGCGCCCCCGGTTTTTGTTTTATTTGATGTTTCTGTGTCGGCGCATCCTACATGGCTTTCCACAACTGGGCATGGGTTTATTCAGAGAGAAGTTAATGAGCTTCCGTAGGAATTATTCCCACTATATCCCGTTACTACTAAGCTGGGTTGGGGAAATATAAATTAGAAATAAAATCTCGTGGGATCCCAGTGAATCCTTCCCATGTAGAAAAGAGTGAAACAGTTTTATTATTGGATAAAGATTCATCAGACTGAGATGCTCATCCCAAAAAATCTGCTGAGGAGATTGCAATGAAAGAAATCTCACCCTTTGATAGAGCTAGGTAGGCAGATCCCAATTCATTACATTTGTGCTAATTGTCTTTATTGAAAGAAAAAAAATAAAATTTCTTTTATCTTTTTTTCTTAATTAAAGTATAATTGACATCTAACATTATATTAATTTCAGGTGTGCAGCATAATGATTCGTATTTGTATACATGGTGAAATGATCACCACATTAAGTCCAGTTACCATCTGGCACCACACAGGGTTACATTTTTTTTTTTCTTATTATGATGAGAACTTTTAAGATCTTCTCTCTTAGCAACTTTCAAATATGCAGTACGATATTATTGACTGTAGTCACCGTGCTGTACATTACATCCCCACAGCATTTATTGTATAATTGGAAGTTTGCACCTAAACTTGTATCTTTATGACAAACAAGAAGTAGCGTCATGAAGCCAAACAGAAGTTTAAATTCCCACAGAGCCCGGGAAAGGAATGCCATCCACCCTCCTAGAAGTTCACACTTCAAAGAAATTGCTCTGAGGTCTCTGAGAAATGCATTCCTGGGATGCAGAACCAGTGTGCGGTTTATTAATCTTTTAAAAGATTTATATACATCTCAAAAAGACAGAGAAAGCATTTGATCAAGTTTTCTAAGGTAAATGTAAAGGAGGGGGAGGAGTACTCTTCCCTTTGGCACTAGGGAAAAATTAAGTGTTTTTTTTAGAACTGTATTTACCTTTGCAATTTCTCATTTTTGCTACTAGTTTATAGTTGCACTATAGTTTTTTAATTATCTCCATTTCTGTTTCTCCTTTTTCTGAGCAGTTTGCAGTTGTATAAATATCCAGCAAATCCATAATAAAATACAAAACCAAGCAATTATCAGAATTACAATAGGATGAATTTTAAAAATTAATGCGATGTTCACCTTGAGGGAATATGTTTTTTTTTTTTAGGAATATCTTTAAATATATCACACTAATGGTATGATTCTTCATTAGAAATTTTGATTCTTGATTAGCAGTGCATAACATTTTCAATGTACATTACATTCACAAACTCTATTGGAGACTTGCTTGCGCTTTCATATGATTAACTATTTCAGTATTATTTTGTAGTTTCTTATGAAATCTTACCCAATCCAAGCTTGTAATCTAATAATCTGAATTTTTAATTAAGAGTTTTTCTTATGAGACCTAATGAATTTCTCCCGAGGTCTCATCAATCATATAAGTAATATTGCATTTACGTGTTAATCTAGGCCCTTCAGTAATTATTCCGTCTTCGCAAATAATTTTTCCTATATGCAAAACACGAAGATACCCATGGCTGTTCTCTAGTATCAAAGTCTTATTATGAGGCACCCATTGAAGGATACGGATTAGACTTCTAGTGTTTAATGTATAATGAGTTGTCTTGAGAACAAACCCAAACTGGGCCATTTTTTGCATCAGTCTAATCAATAGTTGTATTGTCCGTTAAATCTCCGTGAATAATGGGCCTCCATCTTTGTTTGCTCTTCATCCTGGACCTGGAGAGAACTTGCATGATGGGCAATTGGGATATGGTGAAACGCCTGTGCGTCCTTTCTCAATGAGCCTACATTCCAATAGGGTTTCCTTTCCCTTTAACTTATTGTCTCAAACACCAACTCAAGAAACTTTGTTCCTTTTCAGTCAAAGTGTAATCTGAGGACAGCGTTTTCAGAAGAAGACTCAGGGACACTTCTCACAGACTTTGGATAACAACATCAGGGCATACACACAGCATGTTTGTGGTTGGCCACAAATAAGGGAACCCAACATTTACAAACTTGAGCAGCAAGGCAATTTGTTAGAAGGGCATACGATGGCTCACAGAGCAGCAGGAGCACTGGAGTTAGGGGGGCTAGCAAAAAAGAGGTAGGCAGCTGAGAACACAGCCTGATTTCAATCTGAGAGAGTTTGTCTGGAGTGCTGGGAACTTTTTGTTTGCTTGATTCTGCTAATGCTGCCCCTTCACACATTATACTTGCAGGAGTCAAAAATTTCCATCACCAGTATCTGATCAACTAGAGCCATCTTCCAGTGATGTCAGCTCCATTATAGCAAGAGAGTAAACGGAGGGAAAGAGTTACCCCACTTTGCCTTCTAGAGTGGGAGCTGTCACACTGCCTCCAAACTTCTGTCAAATGGTGCTCACTTTATGCACGCACTCTTCTAAGTGCTTTGCATATATTAATTCATTTATTCTTACAGCAACTGTATGTGGCAGATATTATTTTTCCTGTTTGTACAGTAAGGAAACTGGGCACAAGAAATTAATTTATTTAATTTAGTTTTTAAATTTAAATTTTATTTTTTAGGTGTAGTTTACCCCAATCACACAGTAAGTGGTAGAGAGAGACTCTAAGCTAGGCACTCAGGTTGCAGAATGAGTGCACTTCTCAGTGTTGCTCAGCCTTACCAAAGATGAGTGTTCAGAGGTTTTACTATAAAGAAAAGGAAAGGAAGACAGAAAAAGAGAAAATGACAAATCAAATCAACAGCAAATCAACAATCAAATGTTTGGTTTGTTTGGTGATAAAATATGTAATTACTATTTTTCTCTTTATTTATGTATTGTAAATTCATGTGTTTTTTAAACATGTAATTTTGATATCATGTTAGATTTATAAGAGATTTGCAAAGACAGTAGTTTCCATATGTAGTCTTTACTCAGCTTCCCTACAGTTAACGCTTTACATAGCCATTGAAGAATGAACAAAACAAAGAAATTAACAGTGATCCATCACTATTAACAAACTACAGACTTAACCAATTTCCTGTTTTTCCACTAATGTCCTTTTCTGTTCCAAGTCCAGTGCAGGATCCTACTTGCATTTACTTACCATGTATGTCTCCTTACCTCCAACCTATACCAGTTCCTTGTGACTTTCATACTTTGAATGAATAATGGTCAAGTATTCTGTAGAACATTCTTCAATTTGGGCTTGTCTGATGTTTTCTTATGATTCGATTAAGGTTATGAATTTGGAGGAAGAATGCCCTTTCTGGTGCATTCTATCAGGGAGTTATATAATATCAATATGTTATATTATTAGGATTTTAACACTGAGTACTTGGTTATGGTGGCTGTTTTATTTTTTAATCATAATATTTCTTCACTTTTAAAAATATTGCTAACATTTCCAATAATTTTAGTAGATTTTATTTATTTTTTTATTATAGGTTTTCATATATTGCAAAACCTCTAACTCATATGGATTCCTAGGCCACATATAACTAACTCACTCTTGCTCTTCAGTAACCAAGTCCTTGTGATTTAGAACATAATCTGTTCCTTAAGCCACACATAACTAAATGCTCCATCTGATGTGTAATAAGCTAGGTGAAAGATGAGCAGTCCACTCTGTCCATGGTTTCGAGTAAACTCTATAGCCAAAGGCAATCCTTATTCTGATACCAAATGTAGTACCACACTAAAGAGTTAGTGAATTATAGTCAGTTCTATTTAATTAGTATCCAGGCCATTTCTTTTGGTGTTCTTGAAAGCCACATTTGTTAGTAAGGCCTTGAGGCCAATTTGCCTATTAGCTTAGGTTTTATGATACTATGTACAGCTCATTTAAAACAATTCTCCATGTAAAATTGTACATCTGTCTTTCGATGTGTGTAAAATATGCAAAAATAGTGGTGTAGACAAATTATTGTTAAAGAAAACCATTTTGCAGTTGTCCCTGTGTAAGCCCATGATCTTTTGTAATTTGTACACTTTGCTTATAACTGAAGTACATATTTAAAAACCATTATGATTTTATACTTTCACATTTCATATATATGCACAATGAATTTTATATGTATTTAATGTAATTTATTCTTATTATTTAAACTCTTCCTTATACTAGAGAGCCAATCTGTAAACTGTTTTAATTTTTTGCATCTTTAGGAGTACTATTACTGGTCATTTGTGTATGTTTGTTTGTTTCCTCTTCAAAATAAATAGTAACATCTGTTCTAGGCCTCCAACAGACAGTGAAAAAAATTTTTAAAAAAAAATATGGAATGCTTCATGAATTTGCGTGTCATCCTTGCTCAGGGGCCATGTTAATCTCTGTCGTTCTAATTTTAGTATATGTGCTGCCAAAGCGAGCACGACAGTGAAAATTTTTAACGTTTGGTAAGCCATTTGTTAAAATGAAATTTAGATGGGTGATAATGATGATGTGGCTAAGAATAGAAAAAGAATAAAAGTATATGATAAGTCAGTGTTTAGTGTGCTACAGTTCTAACAATGTTCTTTTATTTATCAACTTGGAACATGGTAATCCTGGTTATTTAGTACCTCATTCTTGTGTATTTTGCTTTTGCAAAAGGAACTTAGCACTTAAAAAAGTTACCTCTACTTAGACATGCAGGCACATAATCATCAGTTTTTATCTCAAAGCTTAGGCACATTAAAGAGCATCTTAGTAATCTTAGTATTAAGTTCAAGTTTGTTATATGGTTGCCCTAAAGCAATTTTATTAGTTTTTCACTGCTAAGAGCTAATATGGCATTCTAGAGCCCTGGCTTTCAACCTTAACGTGAATATGTGAGAAATCATAAAAAATTAAAAAAAGAAACCCTCAGTTTATTTTCCAGGATACGCTACAAATGATATATCTACAAAGCAGTTTTTCCTTTTTTATTTTATTTTTTGTTTGTTTTCAGGTGAGTGTGGGGGAAATGGGAGAAGCCATTTGGCAGAGGGAGCAGGATATGAAATTAGAAATTAAATATTTCCATAGATCCTTTTAGGTTTCTGGACAGATTAGAGAGCCGTCACTCACAGAGAGCATGCCTTGGTGGTGTGCTGGAGCTGGCAGGCACCAGCTTGCAGGAACCAGTTGTTAAATGCTAAGGAGTTTTGTCACCCAGTTATTAAACATAGCCATTATTAAAAATCAAAATGTATAAGCTCACAATTAAATACTATTAAAGAAAAAGGTAATAAAGACTCAAGACTCATCATCTCCTAATTTTTAAGTTATGCTTTAGTATTGCTAATTATTTAATTTACGCTCTTGAAGTGATTTATATCTGTATCTTCGAAATACAATGTGCCAGTGGCCACCTACTCCCAATTCTGTGCATAGAGACTTTATGTTGGTAGCTTGATAAGCTTATGATTAACATTATGAGTATGTATTCTCTTAAAGAAAATAAAATTAAATATGGTGGGAGACCATGTGATTTAAAATCACTGTTCTCTGATCATTACTGACTTTCTGTCAGTCAAACACACTACTTTCCTATGCACCTCCGGGTATTTGAGTTTGCTGCTGTATTCCCTCTTTTTGGGATCCTTTCCCCTTCACTGTACGCTAGGATATCTTTTTCCCATCAGAGTTTATATGTCATTCTTTCAGGAAACCCTTGTCTGATTATCCTGTGTCAGATAGCCCACCCTGTCCTGCCTATTCCCTCACCTGACACATTTGCTGTTCCTTCACATGGTCTTTCTTTTCCTTAGAACATTTACTCTTCATTGAAAGTATATGGTTTATTTGTTTTTATGTTTACTGTCTTTCTACCTTACTATAATATAAACTCCCCAAGGGGAGGAATCTTGTATTAGCTTTTTATTTCTGGTTTTTCAATGCCTAAAAGAGGGCCAGGCACACAGTAGATGGCCAGTATATTTCTGTTTTAAAAAATTATTTAATATTTGAGTAGACAATATTAATGAAAGTCATCTAATTTAAATAGAGGTTGAGAGATAGTTAAAGTATTTGAATATGAGATAAAATGAAATTAGACTACTACCACTTGACAAAAAAAAGGCTCTAAGATACTGAGATAAGCTATTACAAAGAAAACACTTTTTTTTGAGGGCGGTGTCATTTATATACAGAAAAAGATACTGAACTTGTGCTAAATTTCCTGAGGGATGGAATTTGGAAGTAGATTATGTCAAAATTCTAGTTAGAGAGGGGATTTGTACATTACATTAATTATTCTGTACTCATCTGTGGAAATAATCCTTCTCAAGCAACATAATTTACATGAATGAGGGAGAGGGTTTTATTTTAAGGAACAGCAGCATATTCAGATTTTTTTGTGGAAATCCTCCAGCTACAGAAGCTAGCTGTCAAAAACTACTTTCTTTCACAGAAGGCTTTTGTAAGGTGGAGGCTGAGGCTGCAGTTCTATTCCAAGCCAAACTTTGTACAATATGAGCAAATAAAACGCAAGAGAACATTTTCAGTGACTTTGATGAGAGTAGCTATTTCTAATATTTAAAAGCCTAGTCAAGTTTATTGCTGCTGTTTAAAAAGTGTGATTGGGATGGATAGATTAACTGTATTCTATCCATGTAGATTATGTATGGTTCATAAACAGAGTAAAGGGTAACAGGGATATTGCTTAAAAGGAGTAATGTGGAAACAATGAATCATGGAACACTACATCAAAAACTAAGGATATACTGTATGGTGACTAACATAACATAATAAAAAATTATTAAAAAATAAAACCACAATTGTCAAAAAAAAGGACTAATGTGGAGGTTAGCATATATTTTGGGGAAAAAACATTTATTTGTTATTTCATTCATTTATCCCACAGACAGTTTTTAAGCATTAATTCTGTGTTAGGATTGTTTTAGGTGCTGGGAATACACGAGAGAAATACTTTCTATCTTTAAACAGTCTAATAGCGGAATAAAACAAGTAAACAGGTTATTGCAACACAGTGCGATAAGTGGTAGGATGAGAATGTTCAAGGCTTTTTAAGAGCACATGAAAGAGACAACTACCCAGATTTATGATATTGGAGAAGTTGATCACATGATCATGATTCACCTCGTGGGTTAAGAAGTCTCTGACTGGTATGCAAAGAATGAATTGAAGACGATGTTGTGCTAACAAAACTTTAAAAACTGGCTCTTCAGAGGAACAAAACTTCAGATTTGTGCCATTTGCCCATTTCTATGGTGTAAATATTTCCACTATGCTGACTTTAAAGCTCCCAAGCTAGTAGACATGGTATATTTGAAGCTACAAGAGAAGGAGAATAAATGACAGAGGAAGGCTCCTGGAAAATGAGATAAAGATAGGTTCAAGATGAAAGGAGGTTGAATAAGTCCTCAACTAACCAAAGGGAATAAGAATAAGGGTGTGGATCCAGGTATGTTTTGTGGTTTATGGTTAAGGTTAGAGCTATGATATACAGAAATAATTTGAAAAATTTTCTATCTACTGTTTTGATGGGGACTGCTAAATTGTCCTCTGGTATTAATTTTCTTTTATTCTTATTAGTAATAGAACCTCCCTTGCAATGGTCTCCCTTGCAGGTAATGTGGTTATGTGACTATGTTTGGGCTAATGGGATAGGAATGGGATGATGTGTATATCTTTTAGGAAAGGTACACTAAGTGGCTTACTCAGGATTACCCTTTCTCCTTCCACCTGACTGGGAACTGACTAAAATGGCAACCAGTCTTGGATACAAAGATGAAAACCACATGTTTTCATCATGTGAGGGCATGAGCCAACCTGTCTGTTTGGGATCCTGGCTATCCTACTGTGCAAAGCCTAGACTGCTTGCCTATCTGCCTTTGTATGTTATGTCAGAAGAAAATAAGCATCTATCTTATTTAAGTACTGGGTTTTAGAGTCTCTTTGTTACAGCAGTTTAGACTGTACCCTGACTAGTACAGACAGATTCTGTATTCTCTGTGAATGAGGGGATGAAATTATTTTCTAAGAATTTAGAGTTGGTTGGAAAGGGCATACAGTTTGAAAGGAGTGAAATTAGTTTAATAGCTAGGGGGTAGGGGATAGGATAATAGAGGTAAGTACTAGGAAAATATAGAAACATTGCTTGGTAATTTTGAGGAATAGAAGACCACTGATCATGGAAAAAGGAAATGATATAAATATGAATTAACTAAATAAACTCAACAAAATAGAGGAAAGCCCTAACAAACAATTTTAATGTAGGCCATACTACTTCTACAGACATGTTCTCATTTCTCAGACTTATAGTTAAAAACGATTTAATGATAGTAAAGATCAAAAGTATATTTTCAATGTTACATACTTATGTTTTTATTTTATATCTTGAGAGAGAGAGAATGTGAGCGAGCAAGCAAGGGTGTGAGGGGCAGAGGGTGAGGGAGAGAGGGAATCTTAAGCAGACTCCATGCCCAGCACAGAGCCCAATGTAAGGTTCGATCTCCAACCCTGAGATCATGACCTGAGCCAAAATTAAGAGTCAGATGCTTAATCAAATGAGCCACCCAGGCACCCCTCAATGTTACAGACTTATTGAAAAGCTATACATAAATAGCTTATAGGCTTGCTTGACTTTGAAGCCAAATATACTAGCTATATTTAATCACCAGATCAAATAAGAATAAAGTGCTAAGATCATTGAAATTAAGTAAGACAAAATATGTTCTACCCTTATCATGGGAAGTTTCCTAAAGGAGGTGGCTTTTTAATTAAAACTCAAAATTCCTATATCTTTACACTTTGAAAACTAGAGCCCATATTATTGATTTTACCTTTCTAAATCATGCATCTTTTCAAGAGGTAGTAAAATCATATTTGACTTTAGGATCTTTTAGGCCTAGACAGATGTAACACCATAGTAGTCTTTCATAAAATGGTGAAACTTTTTGTGGTATTTAATGTTCTTTGGGTTTTCAGCATTTGATATAATGTGATTTTAGTGTGATGTTCCCAGTATGGACCATGTAGAATTAAATACATGGAATCACTCATTAGAAGTAGACTGTATAATTTTCTTGTCATAGATTTCACTTTTATTTTACCTGAAAGATGATGTATATTATTTTAAGTTGTAACCTTCTTTATATTCTCTTTTATATTCTAACAATGAAACACCTAGTAGTCCTATATGTTGCACAAAATTTGGTAGAATCTTATTCCCTAAGTAGTTATGGGGTGGGGGGTAAGGATTTTTACATTTCTGCTTATTTATCAGGTAGTGTAATTAGAAGTGCTTCTTTGAGAATCCCCCAAGATCAGAATAAACCATATTTATCCTGTGGAAAAAAAAACTGGTGCATGTTCACCCAGTGACTGCACAAAATTATTATCATAGGTTTAGTTTTCTTTGTTTTAATCAAGATCCTTTGTTTTCATAAAGTGGGGACAGTTTATAATGCCAGTGAAAACAGTTTTGAAGATGGATAAGGTGAGTTTGTCCATGTTAAACCTTAAAGAAGCTTGGTGTTCACTCAAAAAATGTTTTAATTTGGGAGACAAAGCCCTAAACCAAATTCCTTATTATCTGTGATTTAATTGAGAAAGTTGCTTAACGTCAGTCTTTCTGTCAAGTTTGATTGAGAGATAACCACTAGCTGGGGGTGCGCTGGAATGCTGGGTACCTTACAGTATCTTGAGACTTCCTGGAGAGGGTGATATGTATGTAACAGGGACAGAAATTATTAATGCATGAAGAGACATGCTTTTCTCTGTTCTGTCTAACCAATTTACTATGCAGATTGGCATAATCTTTAGAGGCTGAACAATAAAAGCACAAATGGGTACTGTCTTGAGAGAAAAAGACAATAGCAAGGGATAGAAAGGAAGAGGGAAAGGAAAGGGAAAGTCTCATCAAGAGACAGATGGAAGGAAATTTAGGGAAGAGAGTTGAAAGTGGGAGTGGGGAAATTTGGAAATCAATAGGAATAAGGAAAAGAATACAACTTTAAAGAAATGGTTTATAAATTAGATTTCCTTTAATATTTTTCAAGAGTTACACGTAGGAGTTAGAATTACTTTTTTTTTAAGAATTAAAAAATTATTTATTTAAAAACACAAATGCTTGGAGAATAACATATCAAATTAAGTAAATGGAAACACTAGTAAGTTGGCATCCCATACCCTGAAGAGGTTTTCAATTGGAACTTTTTTTTAAATGTTTATTTAGCCAACATATAGTACATCTTTAGTTTTTGACAATTACTCTTAAATTACCTTTGGTTGCTGCATTTTGTTTCTTTGAATGTAACACTTTGCACCAAGTATTTGAGTTTTTTTTTAACACATTTTTTTTTAAGATTTCATTTATTTATTTGACAGAGAGAGACAGCCAGCGAGAGAGGGAACACAAGCAGGGGGAGTGGGAGAGAAAGAAGCAGGCTTCCAGCAGAGGAGCCTGATGTGGGGCTCGATCCCATAACGCCGGATCATGCCCTGAGCCGAAGGAAGACACTCAACGACTGAGCCACCCAGGCACCCCCAAGTATTTGAGTTTCATGTAAAAACCACAAAAATGATAAATTAGCTCTGTATTTTGAAATACTTTAGTGCTTTATGAAAGTCAAATATGATGAAGACAAAAACTTTCAAACAGTATTAATATCTGATTGTTAGGAGAGTCAGACTTGGTGACTCTTGGTAAGAAGTCAAATTCTCTGGACATCATAACACAACTACAGATTGTATTGGCTTCTCCTAAAATATTTTATCAACCTTTTGACCATGAACCAGTTAATATCTATGTTATAAAAGTACAAATGAAACACATTTACTATTTTCCCTTGGTTGATTTTATTGATAGGACTTTAGAAAAGTATGAAATGTGAACTGTTATTTTGAGAATTTTTTGGATTTTGCTAATAGGTGCAGCTTATATCTTGGCTTTATTAACTGCTCAGAATGATTGCCTTTCTTTTGTTAGGCCCTGGGCTAGATTAAATTCTGCATCACACAGCTTTTATTTTTCTTTTTATTACAATGGAGCTTGTGGTTTCCCTAAAGCAAGAATGCTGATGTGTACCCTATATTAAATAGAAATTGTAGACTTAAAAACATTTCAATAGAATAATGATGATTCCATAATTAGATATGTTAAAATGTTAGTTTTCACTTGGATATTTTATTTTGTAGAATTTTTTAAAGCCCTGCAAAATAATATTGTGATATATTTATTTAAAAGAGGGCTGCTATAGACCCACTATCCAGGAGGGCAAGTGCACATTTTGTGGATGGCTGCTAAAGTGAATTTCTAGGTAAAAGATCAAATCATTTGCTAATATTAGTGCATTTCACAAGAGTAGCAGGTGATGCAATTTGAATGTTTGGCCCCAGGATGCGTGAGACCTCCTAAGGTTGAACCATCCAGCAAATATCCTCAGAAAAGGTGGAATTGAGACAGAAGCAAATGGCAGGAGTGGTTTGCCCATTTTAGCCCACTTCTGTTTGGACTATTCTTGTATAGACACAAGCTACGTTGAAAACAACATCAACAATAATAAAAAGAAAAGTGGCAAACTAAAAGAAATAATTTTTTAAGTGCTGATTAGGTATATTGTGTTTTTATGTTTCTCACCCAAAATCTTTAACTTAAAATTTAATAATTAATATAAATGTGTGGAAAAAATAAAGTTCAAGCTCTATTTCATACTATACAGAAATTAAGTTGGATTAGAGACTTAAATATATAAGCTAAAGGCATAAAACTTCTAGAAAAAATAAAAAAATATATTTTACACTTTAGGGTATGTGAAACTTCTTTGGAACCAGAAACCATTAACTATTAAATAAAAAAATATGATCAGGCGCCTGGGTGGCTCAGTCAGTTGTGTCTGCCTTCGGTTCAGGTCATGATCCCAGGGTTCTGGGATCGAGTCCCACATCAGGCTCCCTGCTCAGCAGGGAGTCTGCTTCTCTCTCTGCCCCTCCTACTGCTCCTTCTCTCTCTCTCTCTCTCTCTCTCTCTCTCGCTCACTTTCTCTCTCTCAAATAAATAAATAAATAAAATCTTTAAAACATATGATAAAAATAAGAGGGTAAATTCCTCTTGTTCAAAAACAGTGCTAGGAAGAAGAAAAAGTAAGCCATATACTGGAGTTAAATATTTGAATATAGAATCTAATGAACGTGTTCTCAGAAACATACATTATGCAATATAGTGATTCAGCTTCTCTATATGTTTTGTTATGCTAAGCTCGCCAAAAGTGTCATCTGTCATCATACAACACTACTACAATACCATTGACTATATTCCCTATGGTGTACCTTTCATTCTAGTGACTTTTCCATTCCATGACTCCAAGCTTGGATCTCCTACTCCCCTTCACCCATTTTGCCCATCCCTTCACCCCCTTTCCTCTGTCAAGCATCAATTTGTTTTCTCTATTTATAGGTCTGATTCTGCTTTTTATTTGTTTATTCATTTGTTCTGTTTTTAGATTTCATTCCGTATAGGTAATGTTATATGGCATTTGTCTTTCTCAGTCTGACTTCACTTAGCATAGTACCCTCTAGTTCCAGCTGTATTGTTGCAAATGGCAAGATCTCATCCTTTTTTATGGCTGCATAGTATTCGTGTGTGTGTGTGTGTGTGTGTGTGTGTGTGTGTGTGTGTGTGTGTGTGTTTCCACATTCTGGCTATTTTAAATAATGCTGCAATAAACATAGGGGTGTATATCTCTTTTCACATTGGTGTTTTTGTTTTCTTTGAGTAAATATCCAATAGTGGAATTATTGGATCATATGGCATTTCTATTTTTAATTTTTTGAAGAACCTCCATACTATTTTCCACAGGGGCTGCACCAATTTACCTTCCCACCAACCATGTGTGAGGTTCCTTTTTCTCCACATGTTTGCCAACACTTGTTATTTCTTGTCTTTTCTATTCTACCCATTCTGACAGGTGTAAGGTGATATCTCATGGTTTTGATTTGCATTTCTCTGATGATTATTGATGTTAAGCGTCTTTTCATGTGTCTGTTGGCCATCTGTATGTCTTCTTTGGAGAAATGTCTTTTCAAGTCTACTGCCCATTTATTAATGCGATTGTTTGTTTGGTTCATTGGTTTTTTTGATGTTGAGTTGTGTGAGTTCTTTATATATTTTGAATATTAACCCCTTTATTGGTTATATCATTTGCAATATTAACCCCTTTATTGGTTATATATTTGCAAATATCTTCACCCATTCAGTAGATGGCCTTTTTGTTTTGTTGATTTTCTCTGCTGTGCAAAAGCTTTCTATTTTGCCCCAGTAGTTTGTTTTTCATTTTATTTCCCTTTTCTTAGGAGACCTATCTAGAAAATATGTTGCTATGGCCAGTGTCAGAGAAATTACTGCCTATGTTCTCTTATAGGGTGAGGATGTTTATGATTTCAGGTCTCACATATAGGTCCTCAGTTCACTTTGAGTTTATTTTTGTGTATTGTGTTAGAAAGTGGTACAGTTTCATTCTTTTGCATGTAGCTGTCCAGTTTTCCCAACATCATTTGTTGAAGACACTGTTTTTTCCCCATTGTATACTCTTTCCTTGTCAAATGTTAATTGACCATGTATGTATGGGTTTATTTCTGGGCTCTATTCTGTTCTGTTGATCTACGTGTCTACTTTTGTGCTTGTTTTTGTGCTTGTTTTGATTACTATAGCTTTGTGCTACATCTTGAAATCTAGTATTGTGGTATCTCTGGCTTTTTTCTCAAGATTGCTTTGGCTGTTTGGGGTCTTTTGTGGTTCCATACAACTTTTAGTATTATTTCTTATAGTTCTGTGAAAAATGCTGTTGGTATTTCAGTAGGGATTGCATTGAATCTGTAGATTGCTTTGGTTCCCAGAATATATATATATATTTTTTTTTTCTTTTCAGATTTTTTATTTAAAATCTAATTAGTTAACATACAGTGCAATATTGGTTTCAGGAGTAGTATTCAGTGATTCATCACTTACATACAACACCTAGTGCTCATCATAACAAATGCCCTCCTAATACCTATTACCCATCTAGCCCATCCCCACCCACCTCCCTCCATCAACCCTCAGTTTGTTCTCTATCTTTAAGAGTCTCTTATGGTTTGTTTCCCTCTCTCTTTTTTCTTTTCTTTTCTTTTTTTCCCTTTCCCTGTTTTCTTTCTTAAATTCCACATATCAGTGAAATCATAGGTATTTGTCTTTCTCTGACTGACTTACTTCACAGCGTAATACACTCGAGCTGCATCCATGATGTTGCAAATGGCAAGATTTCATTCCTTTTAATGGCTGAGTAATATTCCATTGTATGTATATACCACATATTCTTTATCCATCCCAGAATATATTTTAAAAAAATTCCTATGGATCAATAGTAAAATGACAAATGAGCCAATTGAAGAAATTGGGCAAAAGATTTGAACAGATACTTAACAAAAGAAGACATAGGAAGGGCCAAAAAGCACTTGAAAGTCATCAACATTATTAGTCATCAGAGAAATGCAAATTAAAACCACAATGAAATACCATATTTTACCCACTAGGATGTCCCCTCTACCAAATGGTGATATGTGGAGCAACTAGACTTTCACCTATTGCTAAAGAGGACAAAATGGTACAACTACTCCAGAAAGCAGTTTGGCAGTTTCTTTTTCTTTTTCTTTTTTCTTTTTCCTTTCTTTCCTTTCCTTTCCTTTTCTTTCCTTTCCTTTCCTTTCCTTTCATCTTTTCTTTTCTTTTCATTTCTTTTTCTTCTTCTTCTGCTTCTGCTTCTTCTTTATAAGATTTGTTTATTATTTGAGAGAGAGAGTGTGTGTACACGAGTGAGTGAAGGAGGGGCAGAGAGAGAGAGAGAGGGAGAGAATCCAAAGCAGACTCCTCGCTGAGCATAGAGCCCCATTTTGGGCTCACTATCATGCCCCTGAGATCATGACCTGAGCCAAAACCAAGAGTGGGATGCTTAACTGACTGAGCCACCCAGGTACCCAGCTTTGGTTTTTCTTAAAAAGTTAACATATGCCTACCTATGACCCTGTAATTCCACTCCTAGATGTTTACTTACCCAAGAGAAATGTCTTTCCACAAAAAGACTTGTACTTGAATGTTCATAGCAATTTTATTTATAATTGCCCCAACCTGGAAACACCTCCCAAATTTCAACAACAGGTGAACAAATAAATCAATTGTGGTATATTCATTCAGAGAAATAATACCCATTAATAGAAAAGAATTAAATGGTGATCTATGGTGCAACATACATGAACTTAAAAACATCATTCTGAGAAAAATCAACCAGGCACACATGATTTGATGCTGCGTGATTGCATTTTATAAAGTGCAAGAACAGGCAAAATGAATCTATGGCAATAGAATTCAACACTGGTTGCTTATGGGGTGTGAGGATGGTCTAGAAGTGACACAGGGATCTTCTAGGATGATAGATATGTTTGATGTTTTTATGGGGTTAGTGGCTGCAGGGTGTATATATGTATCAGAAATCATAAAATTGTACATTTAAGATTTGTGCATTTCACTACCCATTGATTTTATGTCAATTAAAATTTTAATTCTTAATTATAATAGTGTATCCTAAATGGTACAAGAGGTGGTTCAAAGGAGTTAAATATAAATGTCATTTTTTTTTAAAGATTTTATTTATTTATTCATTCGACAGAGATAGAGACAGCCAGCGAGAGAGGGAACACAAGCAGGGGGAGTGGGAGAGGAAGAAGCAGGCTCATAGCAGAAGAGCCTGATGTGGGGCTCAATCCCAGAACACCGGGATCACGCCCTGAGCAGAAGGCAGACGCTTAACTGCTGTGCCACCCAGGCGCCCCTATAAATGTCATTTTTATCTTAATGGCAAAGGTAAACAAAAGGCATTTGATTTATCTTCTACCGTTTTATCAGTAGGAGTCAAAGAATATAAGCTCTGGGACTTCCTAGGACCTGGCTTTCCCTTCTAAATTTCATGTGTTTTACAACTATCTGGATTCTAGAAATTTTAAATTAGTTTTCATATTCTTCTGCACACAAAATTCTAGTTACACTACACTATGACAATATTTTGCCTTCTGAAATTTTTGATAGTAATTATTAAATTTATAATGGTGATCTGCACATTTCACAATTAGTATTCACTGATTTTTGTTCATCTCTCACTTTCCTTCATTATTTTCTGTTTCAGGCAAAGAGTAAGTGAAAATTATCACCTAAGATTATACTAAAATGTGGAGTGCCTGAAATCAAATTAATCTCTTCATGTCATGTGCCAGAATGCTGAGCAAATTTTGAACAGTAAGCTCCCAAATTTCTAGTTGAAATTAGAAATATTAGAATTTTGCATTCAATTTCCATGCCTAAATGGATGCCACAATAAATTGATTCATGTATACTTTAAAAATACTTTTTATTTTTTTTTGAAAAAAATTAAGGTTTTTAAGTTAATATCTACATTTTTTCTTATTTGAAATTGTAAACTCTCTCTTATAAATTGATATTATATTTTCAAAATACTCTTAATAGTCTTTGAATTATAATATGCAGTTATTTAGAAAATAGTCTCGGGATAACATATTTTACTTCAAAAAATAAATGACTTTAAAATTTTTAAAATTTAGGCCAGCTCGTCATAGAAATGTGTTTTAATCAGAATTTTCTTATTAAATATTTTCACTGCTATTATACAGGAACTTCAAATATTATATGACTTTAAGAACTGACGACAAATATTGAATTTTGTGTATTAGTATGAGGCTTAATTAGTTTCTTATATTCTGTATTTTGTTATCTAGGAATTTATTGTTAATCTGACTGTGGCTGGGTTTGGGTGACTGTGGGAACAAGGCATATAGTATTTGACGTGGAGGTGCTCTCCAAATGGCAGTAGACAAAGGGAGGAAAAAATAATATTGAATTAATAAATGATGTGGGCTGCATTGAGGTGAGAGAGTAGATATAGAGATGTGGGGTCTTGAATGCTAAGACAAAATGCACAGACTCAGTATGCTCACAGGCACTCAAGCACTTTCTGAATTGAATTATTAAAACCTAGGAATTTAGAGGAAGAACTTAAGAAGTGTAATGAGGTAGTCATGGTGATAAAAGGGGAAGATTTTAGAAGATACAATTTGAATTAAGTGTAAGAAGAGATTTAAAGCGGTGAGGCTAGCAAAGAGAAATTTGAATTTGTTAAAATGACAAGAACCAAATACATTAAGGTGTTCAGGCATATGTCATAATGACGCAATGTACTCACAATATAGCCTAATAGCTCACTCTCGTAGACTGGCGGGTTCTAATGGTATATGTAGTTTATGTTTAGGAAGCCTGGAGAGGAACACAAGAGAATATGGCATTACATTGCAATAATTTGTTTACTTTTTATCTCAGAGTATAGGAATTACTTTTACCTTTGTGTAGCCTTCATATATATATTTTAAAGATTTTATTTATTTATTTTAGTGAGAGAGTGTGCCTGAGCGGGGTGAGGAGCAGAGAGAGAGAGAGGGACAAGTAGACTCTGCCCTGAGTACCAAACCCAATGAGGGGCTTGATCCCACAACCTGAGATTATGACCTGGGCCGAAACCAAGAGTCAGATGCTTAACCAACTAAGCCACCCAGGCACCCCTAGCCTTTATATTTTGAACATAGAAAGGTGCACTGTGGCCATTTAATAAATGTTGGTAGACATTATGAAGTAAGTAATCAAATCATTACTGTACATATTATACTATATACCATGCACTATTCTAGACACTGGGCACATAATGGAGAACAGCATAGAAATAGTCATGTCCCTTAAAGATTTTACATTCTACTGGGGGTGAGAGTGTGGAGGAGACAATTATATGTAGTTCATTCATTCATTTATTCATTCACATACTGGTAATTCCTATAAAGCATTTAAAAATGGGGCAATATATAGTAAAGGGTAGGGATGGATCAGTGGCTAGTGAGAACAATCAGAGATGGCCTCTGGGAGGATATAATGCTTTAATTAAGACCTGAATTGTGAGATAGAGGCAGCCATATGAAGACCTGGGGAAAGAGTATTTCAAGGAAGAGGGAACATCAAAAGCAAATAAGCAATGGTGATGAGCTTTGCTTGTTCAAGAGAAAGAAAGAAGGACAGCTGGACGGGATTATAGTAAGCAATAGAGGATGGAGAGACGTGAGGCCTGAGAGGCAGCCAGAGGCCGTTAATGTAGAGCCTGTGGGCTGTGGTAAGGATTTTAGATTTCATTCCAGTTGTAATGGGAGCCAGGGAGATGGGGAAGTTGTGCGCTCTGATTTATGCTTTAGAAGGATCACTTTGGCTGCTGTGTGATGTCAAAACTGCAGACGGAGAGCAAGTAGGAGGCTATTGGAATGGTTCAGGTGAAAGATTCTAAAGTTTTGGAATAGAGCTGTGGCAGTAAAGATAGAGTGAAAGTGACCTGATTTAGGATCTATTTTGTAGTGGAGTGGGCATGACTTCTGAAGAATTGTATGTGGCGTATGAAGGGAAGACGCAGGACTGAGGAGGACACTTAGGTTTTCCACTTGGGCAATTGAGGGGATCATGCAGCTATTTAGAGAGATGGCAAAAATTTGGTGTAGGGAGTAATGTGTGTGTGTGTGTGTGTGTGTGTGTGTGTGTGTGTGTGTGTGCGTGTGTGTGTGTGTGTGTGTGAATAGTTTTATTTTAACCATGTTATTTCAATGAATGCATTTCAATAAATTTTTCCTGAGCACATCCTATATTCTAACCACTGTTCGACATGTTGGGAAAGCAGAAAAAAAGAAAATAGAAACTCATGTTCAAAGAGCTGACATAATTGAGAGAGACAAACAACAAATAAGTAAATATGTACTCTAGTGTGTTAGATATTGCTAATGTCTGTGGATAAATATACAAACATAAGTGGGGGGAAGTGCTGAAAGTGGAAGACCTCAGGACAGATAGGTTTTTAGAAGAAAAACAGGTATTTTAAAAGTATGGTCATGGAAGGCCGTTTTAATAAGGTGACATTTGACCAGAGGTTTGAAAAAAATGAGGGTTCTAGACATGTGGATATCTAGGAAAAGGAGTTTCAGGTAGAGGGAACAGCAAATTTCCTTGCTTGTTCCTTCACCTGCCATGAAGCAGGTGTATGTTGGTCTTATTAGAGGCCCAGCAGGGAGATCAGTGTGGAATGAACTGGGGTTGGAGGAATGATAGCAGATGATTCCAAGAGAGGCAGGGCACCAAATGATATAGGATGTTGTGAACCATTGTAAGGAATTTGCTTTTTACTCTGGGTGAGAAGCCAATGGTGGATTTTGAACAGAGGGATTGAGTTTTTTTTTTTTTTTTTTTTTAAGAGGGAGAGAGAGAGAGCACAAGCAAGGACAGGAGGGGCAGAGGGAAAGGGAGGGAGAGAATCTTAAGCAGGCTCCATTCCTAGTGCAGAGTCTGACATGGGGCTTGATCTCATGATCCTGAGATCATAACCTGAGCTGAAATCAAGAGTCCGATGCCTAACTGACTGAGCCACCCAGGCGCCCTGAGGAATTCATCTTTTTAAACAACATCTCCTCAGTTGTTGTGTTGTATATAGTCCCCAGAGAGGCAAGAACTGAGGGAAAGAGACTCATTAGGGGGCTATTTTGATCATTTAGCCTTGAAATATTGGTGTTTTAGATCAGGATGGTAGTAGTGAGGATGATAGTAGGTGATTGAATTCTGGATATATAATGAAAGCAGAGCAGATAGGATTTGCTGAAAGATTGGATTTGGGGTGTTAAAGTAAAAGAGGAGAATCAATGATGGCTGCAAGCTTTTGGAAGGATAGAATTGATATCTATGGAAATGGAGGAAGACCTCAGGACAGACAGGTTTTTAGGAGAAAAACAAGTATTCATTTCTGGGCATTTTAATTTTGAGACATCTATTAGACATATAAGTGGTGATATGGAGTGTATACACACACACACACACACACACACACACACACACACACACACACACTGGGCTTCAGTGGAGAAATCCTAACTATAGATATAAATTTGGGAGTGGTCAGAATTAGATGATAGTCAAAGAGACAAAATGAGATAATTTAGGGAAGGAAAGGAGGAGAGAAAAGATCTGGGGACTGAAGTCTGGGCACTTCAACATTTGGAGGTCAGGAGATGTTGAGACTGAGGAGAGACCAAGTAGGCAGAGAACTCAGAGACTAAATGAGAAATTCTTTCTAAAAGGAGAGAATGGTTAGCTATGAGACCAGGAGATCAAGAATGTTTGGGTTCTGAAATCTTATCATTGGATCTGGCAACATGGAAGTCATTAAAATTTGACAAAATCTGTTTCAGTGGGTGGTAAGGGCAAAAGGCTAACTAGAATGGATTCAAGAAAGGAGAAAAAAAGGAATTTGAAAACAACAAATGTAGACTTTAAAGGAGTTTGTTGTGAAAAGAAACAGAGGAATGGGATATAGCTTGAATGGGACATGGGTTCGAGAGAAGCTGGTTTTTTTTTTTTTAGATTTATTTATTTGAGAGAGAGAGAGAGCAAGTGAGAGAGAGTGAGCAGGAGGGGCAGAGGAAGAGGGAGAGAGAATCTGAAGAAGACTCCACACTCAGCACAGAGCCCAACGCAAAGTGTATGCATGACCCTGAGATCACAACTTGAACTGAAACCAAGAATTGGACACTCAACTGACTGAGCCACCCAGGCCCCCTTCAACAGAAACTTTTATTCTCTTTTTTAAGATAAGTGATGTAGACTCATCCATATGCTGGTGACAATGATTTAGCAGAATGTGAGAACTTGCTATAGGAAAGACTTTGAGAAAATGAGTTATTAGAGCAAGTGCTAGAGCGTAAGAGAAAGAGTTGGTTGGCAAAGATCTGAGCAGCAACACTACTTGCAATACAGTGGACCAAAAGACAGAGAGAGTAAGTATTAATAATGGAAAGATGAAGAAGAAAACATTTTGAATTATGATGTAAGGTTACAGTGGAGGAGAAGGGGTTTTTGAAGATTTCAGGACAGCAAGAAGGAGGAATGAAACAGTCATTTATGATCATGGGATTTGCATTTCTGAGGAAAGAACCATGGATTATTCGTAGCAATGCTAAGAAATGTGAACTCAAATTTGAAGTGAGAGTAATCATTACGGTTAGGGTTTTCTCCCGGTTCTGGCAAGAATAATTGGGTAGTTGTTTTTAACAAGGGCCAGGGTTTCTCCATGCAGATATCATGAAGGAAGTGCTTACCCCATTTTAGTAAATAGCAACTCCATTCTTCTGTAACCTTGGAGTCATGGTTGATTCTTCCCTCTTTTTTTGCACCCCAAATCCAATCTATCAGAGAGCAGTTACAGTGCTAGACCATGGATGAGATGCTGAATAAAGAAGGAAGCAGGATTGTTTGGAGTCGGGAGTTGGAAATGAAAAGTGGTAAGGGGAGTGGATTGGAGATCCCTAGTGAGGATGTAAAGCACTGGTATGGATTACTAGATGAATGATTTGGATGCAAAGCAGGTATTTTGAAATTGAGATTTGAAGGTGGTGCAATTATCAATGATGTTTAAAACTTGCAAGTAGAACCATGTGAAATTGGAAAAAAAAATAATCAGATCAAGGTGGCTAAGGAACTGAGAGGCCAGCATATTTGTTGGATGTTGAAGGATCAATGCTAAGATAGTAGAAGAAAGAAAAGACAAAGTCAGGTGTTAAGGTCATTAACAAATAAAAGAGTCACTAAGGGGTGAATTCATGGCATCAAAAAGGAATGAGTGTTAAACTCTAATGAAACAGTTTCACATGATTTAGGATTTGAAAGATAAACTCTTTGGAGAAGGCATTGGAAAGCAACAAATGAACTCTACTTGAAATATCTGAGATATGTGGGATGTGAAACAAACCATAGCTACCACTTGAAAGCATTGTAAAGGGAAATCAGCTGTTGGTTATAAGAAGAAGGTAAAAAGTAATTTGAGGACACAGGTGGGGGAGTTTGCTGATAAAGACTTTAAATTCCAAAGGGTAAGATGGAAGGGTACAGGAGAGTGGGAACAAATTAGGGCATGCCCAGAGCAGTATGGGGGTCAACCTTCCTGAAAGAATGGATAATTCTTCAGGCTAGGACTTCTGATAATGGTGGAGGGGAAAGGGAAGGTGAAGACATGATGAGATTAGTCCTGTAAGCCTCAAAGCAAGAAGTATCCCAAGACCTTCAAGTGGCTGGCTCTTCCTTAAGGGAAAGAGGTAGCTCATGAGAATGAAGATGTTGGGATGGCTTGAGATATTGGGAAGAAGGAAAAGGATATGATGGAATAATTACATTTATGTGGCTTTTGATTCAGAGGCTTGCTTAGAATTTGTCTTTTGTTTACTTATCTAAAAATTAAAGGGGGCAATTTTGTTTTTGCAGAAGCAAATTAAAGCATTTGGGGAAAATCTACACTAAAACAATAAATACTATAAGCTTTTTCATTCAGGACATTTATTTTGTAGCTATCAATCCATTTCCAAATGATTGCATACATTTACATTTGAATTACATACCTGTTAATTTGTTTCATCTACTCACCATAGAAGCTTGTTTTGGAGACCAAAGTGATCCAAAAACCTTGGCTCCTCAAATAAACCTGAACTCTGATATAAAAGAAAATACAGTACACAAATATATACCCATTCAATCAAAGATGGATTTGATCAGGGTTGAAATGAAAAAGCTTGTCATTTTGGGAGAACACATACTATCTTTTACATTGTTGTGTTTTTAATATTTTGCACTGTCTAGGCCTGATTATATAGATGCAGATTTAGTAATCAATTCAAAGCTAAAGAAGATTAAGTGAATTTCAGAGTTGCAAACAGAATGAAGCTTCTCAAAATCCTGATTCATTTAAGATTCACCAAGATATTATTATTAATACACATTCATCATCCAGGGATCAAATACATAATCCTATTCTGTTATTATTTTTATTTTACAAGATATGAATGAATATTTACATGTTATGTGCCAGTTGCTACTCCAATTGTCTTGGGATAGTAGAGAAAGGAGGAAATGTCTTTTTGGTTTAGAAGATGTCCCTTAACCTCTATTTCCAAATGTCTCTGACATCATCAGCCTGTGAGTACAAATGGGACCAAATCATAACAGTCAAATGTTTGTCATGATTGCTAGTTACTGTTCTAACCATTTGCATGTATCAATCCTTGAAACCTCACAGCAATATTGTGAAGTAGAGATTATTACCTCCATTTTATAGATGAGAAAACTGTAGCACTCATCATTAAATAACTTGCCCAAGGTCATACAGCTATTAAGTGGTAGGTCAACCTTTGAACCCAGGGACTGACTCCAGAAACCAAAATCTTATTAATGTGTTATATTATTTCATACCATGGGAGCTCCCAGCTCCCTACCTCCTAAAAACTATTGAAAATAGTTTCTGCAGTTTCCATCTCTAATGCATCTGTCAGTTTGTGCTCCACATATCCTAAGGGGTTGAATGAGAACGGAAGCATTCTCTAGTTCTTAACATCTATTCTTCAGTGCCCATGTGCCAGAAACAAAACAAAATGAAATGAAAAACTTAAATGGGTTCCTCTCTGTCACCAAAGCCAGTGCATTTCAAGTTATGTCAGTGGATTCTCAAGGGGACCACCCATGCGTTCCATACCCTGGCAGGCTGCCTTTGGGTTTAATAAGGACTTTGAATCCATGTACTTCATAACTGGTTTTTTTTGTTTGTTTGTTTTTTTTTTTTTTTTGTAGGCTTTTGGGTGAAGGAATGCTTCTGAACAGGTTCAGAATCTCTATATAAATTTCAGGGCCATCAGAAAACAAGAAAGGACACATATTTTAGCAGAAAAGGGCATATTAAGGCATTTCATTAGAATCTCAAAGAGCTAGTTGCAGGGCCAGCCTTAGGCACAAATATGAATTAGATGATGTTTGTCTTCAGTGTTGCCAGCTTCTTCCTTTTCAACCTTTCAGTTCTTTCCTTGCTGTAACTCTTTATCAGAATCAGGAAAAAATTAAAAGCAAATGTAACTCTCAATTTAAGTTTAATAACTTTTTACATTTTAAACCTATTTCAAATGATAGATGATAGACTATTACCAAAGGAGTTTCAGACATCACTGACAGGTGTTGGAAAAATGGGCTGAGGATTTAAAAAGTCCTGTGTGACAGCCTTAAAAATCACGGCTCACAACCTACCAGCTATTCTGACTTCAAGGCTGTTCCGTTAGTAGGTCTATTTGAAGATTTTTCTAATGCACGCTGAGAAAGGAAACAGAAGTATGTTGTCTCTTCTTGTTCTTGTGTGGTGCGAAACTCATTTGCCTAGGAAAGTTTTTTACTTTGTCAATGTTTGCACTTTGAAAGACCATATTCTTAATTTGGACTGGTAACTATGCCAAATATCTTGGCAACTTAACAAAAAGATAGCTTTAATGCTAAAGGAAAATCATATACCATGAAGGCTGTCATAATATGTTGCACCAATAGGGGGAAGATGGAATTAATATGACATTTTCTTGTTAACTTCAAATTTCAAAATTAAAAAACATTTTTAATGTTTTTACAAGCAAAAAATAAAAGTCTTGAACACACAACTTTTTTGCTGTTTATATCTGCAACAACTAGAAACAATATTATATTTACTTTTATTTTTAAGCAACAATCATAATTGTGATTATTTGATATTGTGAGTTGATATGAGAAAATTAAGCAGTGGAAGATTTCTATAGCTATGTAGCACTTTTAAATCTCTTGATACAGTTGAATGGACCTTTGGAAATGATCCCTTAGTTGGAATATGCTTCATAATAGCTCTTAAGTGTTAACTATGTTATCAATAATAATATAATATATCACATTATTTCCAGTACATATTATATGCCAAACATCAACGTATATCATTATTAGTGTTTATTAAAACCTTGTGGAATAGGTCTTTTTCTTCCTAATTTGCAGAAGAAATGGAAGGTCAGATAGTTTTGTTGACTTGCTCAGGCATCAGCAAAATACTAGAATTGAAACACAAATCCTCATCTGTTCAGACCTAAAGGCTTTGCTCTTTCAACTACATCCTGCTACATCTCCAAAACAAAAATTTATCCCAGACTATTTGTAATATCAATATATAATTGGTAACATCTATAAGGGCTTCGGTTTGGACAAGGGGAAATATAGCAAAGTCATGGGGATAGGGTAAGTAAACATTAAAAGTTAGAGGTAATTCTACCTAGATTAGATGAAGGTTGGAGAAGTAGGAGCACTGAAGGTGGGTCATAGTTGGTGGCCAAATCAAGTAGACATATTAGGAGAGGAAACTATATTACAAGAGATTTGAAAATTAGCAGAGGCAAAGGTCTTTCAGTCAGAATTCTGTACAATTGGTAATTTGGGGAGCATTTAATAAAGGGACTAATTTAAACATTGGTTGGGTTATAGAGAAATAACAAGGGATAGTGTGATTTCTATCTCTAAGTAACAACAGGAAGCTATTACCACCCAGAAGTCTACAGGGGTAAGGGGACAGTTTTTCCTAAAATTTGGAGATGACATTATGTGGGAGGGCCATAATACAGTAGCTATGACCTTTACAGCCACCCCATTCACCCCACAAGGAGGGTGCTCAAGGAACAAATATCCCAACCTCCTGCCCCACCCTTCCTCCAATCTTCTATGGTGCCCTTCTGTGGCTCAAGAGGCAGCTGGAAGGCAAGGCAGTCTGTTGATGAGTTCCATGTTGGTCAGCCTCTTGAACACAGAGAAGATTGGAGAAAGTTAGAGAGGAGATCTGGAGATGCAAATGGAAGTTACCCAGCACAAGATGTCAGGCAGAAGATTGGTAACTTGATTCAAAATCAAGGAGAGGGCAGAGCTGGGACAACCAGAAAGCTGAGTAAGGATCAAATGAGACTTGATAACGGAGGCTCCAGCTTCCTTCACTGACTATACTGGTGAGAACCTTTTAATCATTCGCCATTTATCCATCCATCCATCCATCCATCCATCCATCCATCCATCCATCCAACAAAACATTCTTTAGTTCTATATGCCTGACATATATTTCTACAGCATATGGTTTTTGTACTAGATGAAGTACACAATATGAGCTCAGTCATGAGGTATATTAAAAAGGGCAACCAGAAACATCTTCCTGGTGTGTTTATTAATTATTTATGTACTGTTCTGTTATCTACTATCACTCTAAACTCTAAAAGCCAAGCCACAGAGTCTTTTTTTAGGTTCTATTAAATAATCAGACCCACAAGATTACCATAACTGACATGTGGCATCAGAGTTGCTTAGAAGGACATGGCGCAGGAACCCCAGTTGTCCAGGACTGCATCAGGGACTGCTATTCCTGGGACTAGCCCTCACATCAGTCCATCCTGATGTCTGTATGGCAGTCCAAGAGCTATACTTTTTGGTTCCCCAGGGGACATCTCAGGTTTGAGAGGATAATTCTCAGATGGAGCAGTTTTGAAAGATCTTCTGGCTTAAAAGCTTCATATACCACAGGAGCCAGTATCTCTTATAGCAATCCGGAGGCAGGGCTTCTAGAGTAGGTATGCCCAGTTATAAGACTCTAAAACTGTGGTATCCCCATGAAGTATTTATCATTCGTTTATAGTTTTTACCATTCCAGATGCAATTAACCCTGCAGAAATTATTTTTACCATGAGCAATGTTACCTACTAATGGAGCTGACACACCTCCTTTATCAGGTTGCCAGGGGAACTAATTTGGAAAATGAGTTGAATGTCAAATTCTAAGAAAGGGGAAAGATTTTGTTAACCCCTTGCCTTCACATGTTGTGTTCCAAAATAGTATTTGTTGGATCAAATAGAACCAGAGAAAGGCATGAAAATGGCATGGGGCAGTTAAAGTTCCTCACTGAGCTAAGGTTTGACACCTCAAAAGACAAATTCAGCTCTTGTTACAAAAAAGAAAGCTCACATTCCATTTTGTACCAGCAAATGATTTTAAATAGTCTGTGAACCAATAGCACATTCTAAAGAGATGGCCCATCTTAAGGTGATGAATTGGTGTTGAAACTATTATTATATGAAGAACAATGAGCTAGATCTAGTTCTGTATTCAGGTAGCTCTTAGAATTAGCCGATATCTTAATATTTAGTTTGCAGTGCACAAAAACATTAACAAATGGTATATTTTTCTGTGTCATGAAAAATGTGTTAGCATGGCTATTCATATATATATTACTTGAGACAAACAACCTGGGTTTGAAAAATGACTGCTAACTACAAACTGTGATCTTGAGTAAATTACTTTACTTCTCCATTCTTTAGTTCCTTCATCTAGAAACTGAGAAACATGATAGTGCCTGTTTTATAGGGTTATTGTGATGATTACAAAATGGAAAACTATTAGAAGAGTGAATGGCAGTTAGTAAGTGTTCAATATGTGCTTACAACTATTAACTTTCTTGAAGCCAAACAAGTAATACATAATAGAAGTAAAAATGGAATCCAGGTTGTCATTTTCTAACGTCACTGTTTTTTCCAGAATTCCACACTGTACGTGCAATACATACTGAAAATTTCTTTAAAATAGTGCATGTTTTGCCCATGGCACACTCTGGCATCTGGAGATAGTACTGCTTAGTTATAATTGTACGGTTTATCTCTGAATTCTGATCATTTGGTTAATTTTATTAGATAATGACTGTTAGCTGATAGTTTTCATTTATACATGCAAATGACTTGGAGGTTAATGGCTTTTAATTTTATCTTTATATGTTTATAAGAGAAAATTCAGTAGAACAAGTCATTATTTACCTAATGATTATTCAAAATTATAGAAAAAATGTCACTGAGTGCTGAAAGCTAAGGCTTTCTTGGTCTATCTGTAAATATCTCACTTTCACCCTATTAGAACTATAAATCTCGTGATGTTTCTTAAATCCTTCCTGGTTACATAAAATATAGATTCATTTTTCACATCCGCAGTAACATTCACCTCCATCAGGAAGTTTTAGATAAAATATTGTACTGAACTTAGGAAAGGTACTTTATGGAAGGCATATAAATATAGATCTAGGTTACAACCATGTGAGTGAATAGCTATAGTTAGTTGGAAGACAAGAAGACCATTGGGAGAGAATTTGGATTCTCTGTGGAACCTCCAAGTATAGATGTTTAGGAAGAAGTTAGATATATGGGTCTGGAATTAAGGAGAAAGACTTATAGGTATTTAGTAGCTAACATGAAGGAGATAGTTCAAACCATTACAGTGGCTGAGACCTCTCTGAAAAAGCATGAAAACTTGGGGGAGACTAAAAGTTAAGGAAGTATAGAGGAGATTGCAAAGGAAATGGAGAAAAAAAAAAAAGCCAAGAGTCAAGAGAAAACCCAAGAGAGACTGTTGTCCTAGAAAATAACAGATCCGTTCCTTTAACAAATATCTTTTGAGCTATTACTTTGTGTGAGATGTTGAGATAAATCAGTGAACACAGCAGATAAACTTATTTGCTACTCAGGAGAGACAGACAAAAATATAGTAAATAAGGAAATTCCACATTTTGTTAAAGATGATAAATACAATAAAATATAATACAGCAGGATATGAGAGACTGTGTGTAAGAGTCATTGTTGCAATTTTATTTTATTTTATTTTTTAAAAAGATTTTATTTGTTTGACAGAGAGAGAGCAAGCACAAACACAAGCAAGGGGAGCGGCAGGCAGAGGGAGAGGGAGAAGCAGACTCTCCTCTGAGCAAGGAGCCCTATGCGGGACTCCATCCCAGGATGCTGGGATCATGGTCTGAGCCCAAAGCAGACGTTTAACTGACTGAGCCACCCAGGCGTCCCCAGTGTTGCAATTTTAAATTGGGTAGTCTGGGTAGGTAGATAAGAAGATGACATTTGAGCAAAGACTTGGAAGAGTTAAAGGGAGCAAGAGATCAATTTCAAAAAGGGTGCAGTAGTTCATATTTCAGGAGGGCTAGGTAAGGTGCTGATTGAAAAGTTTCCATTTGATTTCTAAAATTTAGAATCAATGTTGACACAGACTGAAGCAGATTTGGTGGCATTGGAGGATATAGAAGGCGGATTGCATTGGGTAGATGAATAAATGTAAGGTGAGGAGGGAAAGGCAACAAACATAGACCTCTGTTTCTACTGGTATAAGTATGAAGAAAAAAAGAAAAAGCAACATGGTGTCCAGAGAAATAGATTAATAAAGATTTTGTTTAATAAGGATTTTGTTCCATTTTATTATTAGATATGAGAGACTTGGACATAATTATAGACAGAGAGGAGGGAAGCCAGCTTAGAAGGGGTTAACGATCCAGTTGGGCAGGAGGATGCTAATTAATGGGAAGAGGTATTTGAGGATATGGGAAGTAGGAGAGAGAGAATGGGATATAAAAGAGAGCTCTTTTACTGGCACAAAAATGAATGAGAAAATATTGAATTGCTTAAAAATAAATTAGTGTTGGGAGGAGGCAAATTGTAGCTTTGTTTTCTCTATGAAGTAAGGAATTATGGTTATTTCTTAAAAATGATAAAGTAGGTAATAGAGGACCTGGGATGATGCCATATAACTATTGTGGGACAAAGAACAAGGAAATGAACTAGGATGGCAGAACAATTTTGAGGGTTCAGTTGAAGCTGGAATTCATGAATTTTTTATACCATTCATCTTCATGATTAGGCATTCTGTCCTTTTGCATGCATTCTGCCTTCTCTCTAGTAGGCCTTGTGGGTCTAGGCATAGAAGAGAAATGAATAGACAGCTGAATAAATCCAGGCCTGAAGCTATGCCTGGTATGTGTGATGAATTGCTTGTGAGAATGGAAGTTAAGGGGTTTGGTAAGAGTGTACTCAAAATGATACTTACATTAGTCATAGAAAAGAGAGAGAATAAATAGGAGTGGACTGATGAATTGGAACCAAATGGTGAGATTAAAGGGCAGAGAAGAAGATGGAGTGTGTATGAAGAAACTGGAGATATAAAGAGGATGTGATTCAATGAATTTGACACTGGAGTTTAATATTTCAAAAATGGGGCAGTTCTGGGTTATATAAAGCCTAAGATGCAGATGCCTGAACTGAAGTGGAGGTGGCCAGTAAATGGAACTGAGAAGGAGTGAGAACTGTGAAGCAAGGCTGTTGGACTGGTAAACCACATGGGGATTGAATTCATCAAGCAAGATGGTAGGGATTAAGAGGAGACTGTGATCCAAGTATGAGGTTATTGCTGAATCAGTGGAAGACTATAATGAGGAAGAAAAGGGGAAGGCGATAGATGGATCACATGGCCCCAAAGGAAGATTTTGTAATGTTTCAAGTATTCTGTGAGACTCAAGAAGAGCTCCTCGGAAATTCACTGGCAGTGGCTATGGTATATAGATTCAGTATTTGTCCTTTTTAATAGAAATTAAGCTTTAATTTATTATATTTATTTATCATAACCCAACCCCATTTAAATTGATTCCTTAATTAACTGAGGATTGCTTCTTTCAACTATACTTTTTTAAATGAGAGCAAATCATAAGCAAATAAATTATTCTTAGGGACTAAAAAAATGCCAATTTCTTGGTCATGTAGAGTAGAGGAAATATTCATGTTAGTATCCTATGTTTTCTACATTAACTTCTTTAAAAGCATACAGTGAGAAATGACATTTGTAAGAAAGGCAAAGGAATGGCTAGTCACCTGTTATAAGAGACCTAGTGCCAACCATTAAAAATGGAATGTAATATTTAAAGTTCCAGATACTCAATGACATATATTTGAAAATAAGTGTGATTTTAGTATACCGTTGTATGGCTATTTGCTCAGAAAAAAAAATCTAGGTACTTATTAAACAAATCAAAATACTTGTTCTTTTTGCAATATAATCCTGTTTCTATAAAAGTCTGAAAGGACTTTTCTCTAATTTTAATGGAACTCTGAGTTCTCAGAATAAGCAAAACAGAAACATAATGTTGATAATTTTGGCCAGTTTCAAAACAGGAGCATTTTAAAGAATGGAAACTTATAACATGGCTTTTCAGCTATAATTTTCTCATTGTAATTAACTCAACAAGTTTTTGACTGTGGGCAATTAAAGTAAATAGGCTGATTTTGGTTAAACGTGTATTTCCACTCTTCTCCGGAGAGGATGTGCAAACTACGGACACATTCATGCACTGTGGTAAAGGTATTGGTTCAATCTATCTTTAAATAAGAGATTAGTTGATTGTAGAGACAAAAGCCATTGTTAATTTTATTATACAAAATATGTTAAAAATTATTTTGGGGGAAGAATGAGGAAAATGTCTTGGCGTTAGTGTATGTGCCATACATGAAGTTCATAAATGCAGAAACTTTTCTCTGTTGCCTACAAATGCTTAATTCAGTAATAACGTATCTGTCTGATGCTTCTCCCTCCTTCATTTCCATTTGTCTTCTCTATTCTCTTTCTTTGCATTCTCTGACACCTTTTCATTGAATAATTACATATTAAGTATTAAGTACATGCCAGGTATTGTTTGATGCTGTAAATGCTTAGTGGAAATATATTCTTCATGCTTAACCTATATTCCATTGGGGAGAAAATTAAGACAAAGAGATATCTAAGATGAAACAAATGCAATTTCTAACCCCCAAGGCTGTGCTGGATTATCCAAGAGGCAAGTTTTAGTTTATGTTTGAAGACTTGGCAAAACAGAGGCAACCCCCACATTTCTTCCCACAGAAAAAGAAAATTTGGTTTTGATAAACTTTTCTAGAATTTGTAATCAGAAAAAATTAGAGTCTTGATTTTTTAAAGCACAATAGCTAAACTATAGAAAGAGCCCAGATGTCCATCAACAGATGAATGGATAAAGAAGATGTAATACACACACACACACACACACACACACACACACACACACACACACAGAGAAATATTACTCAGCCATCAAAAAGGATGAAGCCTTACCATTTGCAGCGACGTGGATGGAACTAGAGGGTATTATGCTAAGTGAAATCAGTCAATTAGAGAAAGAAAATTATCATATGATTTCACTCATATATGAAATTTAAGAAAGAAAACAGAGGATCATAGGGATAGGGAAGGAAAAATAAAGTAGAGGAAGACAAACCATAGGAGACCTTAAGGAAACAAACTGAGAGTTGCTGGAGGGGAGGTGGGGGGATGGAGTAACTGGGTGATGGGCATTAAGAGCATGTGATGTAATGAGCACTGGGTGATGTACGCAATCGATGAATCCCTGAACTCTACCTCTGAAACTAATAATATACTATATGTTAATTAATTAGATTTAAATAAAATTAAATTAAAAAAATAAAATAGAATCAATGTAAAATTTGTCATTCAAGATAAGATTGTAATTTTGAATTAGATACATTAGAAACAAAGTCCTCTGCCTGGCACTGCATAAAAGCAGACAGGATGGAAAATGTATCGGGACAGCATATACGCACTGACAAAGAAAGGAAGCTCTTCCACTTGAGAATGTCTCCCTCTACCTCATCACCCTCTTTTAAAAGGTCATGTGCATTGAGGAAGAAATCAGTAAGAATGAGAGATGTCACAGATAACCTCCATATTAATACTCTTCACTCATTGACACCAGGACATACATTTTAAAAATTCTGTACATTAAAAAAGCAGGTGCATTTATTTATTTATTTATTTATTTATTTATTTATTTATTTTTATTTTGGAGCCCACAGGGAATTGCTATTGGTAAACTGGAGAACAGAAATAATCCCAGGCAATATGGAACCAGAAGGGCTTTTCCATTCCTCACTCTTCATAAACCTCACTTTCTATCCTACCCAGGCCTCCATTTTAGTCTTTTCTTTTTTTGAGAAATGAGAATATCTTTATCATTGTTTTTCTTCAGAAAATAGGAATCAAAAAATGTGTTACTCTGATTAAGCAGATTGGTCACTTTAGTGATTTTGCTGATATGTCATTGCAAAGGAATTACATTTGATGATTAGTTTATCTTCTATTGAAGAATAAACATGATCATGACAAGTGTTTAGGTACTTTTTGAGAATATTTATAAGAGCATGCTGTATTTATTTTAAGCCTTTTATTTTTTATTTTTTAAAGATTTTATTTATTTACTTGACGGAAAGGCAGTGAGAGAGAGCGCACAAACAGGGGGAGTGGGAGAGGGAGAAGCAGGCTTCCCGCTGAGCAGGGAGCCCGATGGGATGGCGGGCTCCATCCCAGAAGGCTGGGATCAGGACCTGAGCCAAGACAAACTTAAGGACTGAGCTACCCAGGCGCCCTGTTTTAAGCCTTTTAAAAAAGGTGTTTTGTTTCAGATTGAGAATGTAGATTGCTATCTTTCCTCAATGGTTTGTTTGAAGATTGTGGAAACAACTATCTGTTGTGATGGGAAATTCCTTCACTTTTATGGGTTATTTCCTGAAGTTTTATTTCACTGAGAAAATTATTGGCCAATTGGTTCAAAATAACACTTTAACTGCATGATTGAGCTTACTTCTTCCCAGCTATGATTCCAACATTTACAGCATTGGTCACAGAGGAAAAATAATGGTTTTCTCCTACAGTCAATCTGTCATGTCCCCTGGCTGTGTTGTGGCTCATGACCATTGGTGAAATTAATCAGCTTGGCTCTTTGAGAACATGTTTCCTTGACACTAGTACATTGTTAAGGCCCCAGGAAACATTGTCCATGCCTTGTTTATAGCAATGGCTAAGATTCCAGAAATTCTGTGATTTACTTCTTTCTTCTTCTTCTTCTTCTTTTTTTTTTTTTTTTGTACTTTCTCTATTCCAGAGTGAAGAAATTTAAAGACAGGGAATTCTAGAAGACTCGTCTATGACATTTAGGCATAATTTAAATTTTCAGAGATAACTTGAATTTTTACTTCAAAGTTGGGTAAATTTTGCCTCTTTCTAATTTTTTTCATTCCAAAACTCTCTAGACTTTTAGTCAATATTAATAGCAGAAGCATAGTTCAATGGGAATAAGAGCTATTTTTATGATATACTTAACTAGAGGCTGTTAGAATCTCCTTCTGTCAATGTTTGAAATAGAATAGAGCTTATCTGTCTGGGATGTTTTAAGACTTCTGCTGTGGGTACTTAAAATGACCACATGTACAGTACAAGGATCACCTTTGAAATTAGCCACTTGCCTCTGTAGTTACTGGAGAGAAATGTTTACTTCAAAACTCTTTGTAGGCTAGACAAACATTTATCTAATCAATGATCACAGTTCTTTGCATGTATTAAATATCCTGCAAAAGTTTGTAAAGATCAGCATTCCTGTGAGTCTAGCTGAACAATTTACTGTGGAAAGACCTTGCAAGGTCATTTAGTCAATCTTTTTGCTTTTGAACAAAGACAAATTTATAAGAAATAGTCATAGATATTATTTCTGGGTGCCTTATATTTGTGTGCTTGTGACCAGCCTCACTTCATGTGATTTCCCCCCTTTTTAGACATGTAGGTTTTTGTAGTACAGTCACTTAACATCGTTATTTAACATTCATATGGTTCAATCATGTATAGGCCACATGTTCAGGAATGATTTTGTTAAGGCATCATTAGCTAATCATGAGGTTTTTCTGGTCTGTTCCCTTAGGGATAAGCATCTTGACTCAGTTGTCATGAGTGTGCTCACCTGCCTAGAAATCGGTCTTTAAAATATTTGAAAAGACTGTTTAATATGGGATTCAAGGCAATAAAAAGATTTGTTAGCAATGGTCATGCCCACTATATAGACCAAAAAAGTATATCCCATTCACTGATCATTTCCTGCAAACTGCATATGCCGGCAGCCCAGTTGTGATTGACCTCAAGTCCTTTCCAACCCTTCTCTTTGCTCTCTTATTCCACTCACAGTGGTGCCTGGGAAAGGTTTTTAAAAATTATCTTTCTAGCCTCTTGCTGGAATTGGTGGTCATGTGACATGCTTCCCCCGAAGTGGAAGTCTGCTGAGAGAATGTCTGAGAAAATTTCACATTCTAAGTTAACAGGGGCCAATTTGGTGGGCACTGGTCCATCCCTACTTCTTTTAGCAGCTGATAAGGGTGTGATATCTGGAGTTATAGCAACCATCTTGTGATGCTGAAAGACCCTGCATGGGAGAATCACAGAGACACTGGCCTTAAATAATCAAGCCATTAAGCCAATAACAGAATCCCAGAATCTGCTCACATCCAGGTGTTTTTTTGAAGTGACAAAAATGAAGTTCTATTTATTGTTTCATTGCCTGTATCTGAAAGCATACTATATATATAACATAAAATTCTTGTTTTAACTATCAGTTTCTCCTCATTAGGATACTGATAGAAGCTGGAGTTTGGAATGGCAAAGGGAATTTTCTTGGACCTATTCGGGTTTCTTATCCTACTTTATTTTGGTTTGTTAATTCAGATTAGTTTCACATTCACTAAATTCTACTCTTTAAAGCAATTTCAGAGCCATCTAAATTTTCTGAATTTATTCAAAATGTAGATTTCCAATAGTATTTTTATGGATAGCACTTCTATCTTCTCACCATTGCAATGCTGTGAAATTTATGTTTTTTTCTTCTTTGAAATATTTAATAAGACCGACAGTTCAGCTGCTCTTTTTTTCCAGGAACAATGGCATCACTGCTCTTTGGGAGTCACCAGTCTGCTTCTCTGTTACCTCTCATGATGGGGTAAATCTTTCTGATTGGCCCTGCACTATTAGGAGATCTTGTGTCCCAATCTCAGTTTAGATGAGAAAGAGGAGTTGCTTGGTAGAATGTGATCTGAGAAAGTTTCTTCCTTAATGGAGTCATGAGCTCTATGAAAAATCTTCTGTGGTATCATCAAATTTTTTTTTCTGACTGTAGCCATTTTAGATTTTATTATTTAGTCATTTCATGTCCACTTAGTTCTAGGCTGCATTTTCATAAAATTCCTCATGCTTCTAATGTGTTAGTGGGTGCTCAAAAGGTATATTATTTAAATGTTAAATGACAAATTGAGAATTTAAAGAACTGTATCAAGTTCTCTTGTTAAGTTCTCTTGACTGGGTTAGAATACAGTTATCTCATATGAAGTTGTGAGTTGGTTTTACAGGAAGAAGTTAATAAATTAACATTTTAACTTAAATAACCAGCAAATTTCCAATACCTCAAAACTAACTGTGAAGGAGATTAGAAAGATTAGTAAAGCAATAATGAAGCATTTGAGAAATCATAATGAGAAATTATGATTGTTAAGAAAGTAACCACAGGATTTTACAAACATCAGGGTGACACAAACACCATAATGATGATTAAATACATCTCTTGAGCTTTTGTCTCTAGTCTTAGATGGAGAACTGGAAAAGCCAAAGAAACACAGCTTTGACCTTTATTTAACTCTATTAACCCAACAGAGGATAATGGTGGCTGAAGTGAAGAGAAGTGTTAAGCTACTTCATGTACAAGAACAAAAGACCGGAGGGACTTTCGAGACTGACCAGGCCTGCGGTTTTAGAGCTTGTCTCTTTCCTTACTTTTCTGAAACACATTATCACTTGGGGCTGCCCACCATCTCAAACATTCTCAACACTCTCTTAGTTACAGGATGCTGATCATGATTTTCCCCACTGCCTAGAATGCCTTTTCTCTACTGTAAAACTCCTAGTCATCTTTCAAGAACCAAATAAAATGTTACCTTGTCTGTGAAGTATTCACAAAGTCCTCCAAAACATCTTAGAGATTCCATTCCCTATGCTTTGAGAGCACCTAAATCACACACACACACACACACACACACACACACACACACACACAGTGTTTATATATTATAGCACTGCTGCATATTATGGTAATTTGTTGTCTTACTTCCTAGACATTAATTTTGTGAGGGTATGGGTTGTGACTCATTTATCTCACTAAACCAGAGCCTCACAATGCCTGAGACAGAGTAAGTATTCAATAAATATTTGTCAAATGAATGAGTGTCCTGGAAAAGAAGTGACTCAGCAGCAAGATTAAGTGGGAGTTCAGATAAATGTTGATTCCAACAGGTCTTGGGATCAAGGCAGAAGGAAAATACAGGTTAGATTAAACAATGATTGTTAACAATTTAGAATTTGTAAATAAGGTGCTTAATTATACCAGTATTTGTCAGGATGCCTTTGGGTATAAGAAAGAGATGCCCTGATTCAAGTTGGCTTAAACTAGAAAGGAATTTCTTATCCACTTAGAAGAAAATAGAGAGACAGGGCAGGCTGTGAGTATAGTAAACTGGGGGTTCCATCTTCACAAATTCATGATTCTTTTGGCTCTTCTCTCCTTTGTTTGGGCTTTGACGCCAGACTGGCTTCCTTCATGATTGGCAGGTGGTGATTGACAGTATATACATTCTTGTTTTGGAGTAGAACTTCCCTTCTACTATGAAGTAAATATTCTTCCTTTTAATCTGATTGGTCCAACTTAGGTTGTGCACTCTCCTGGGTCATCATGGTTGTCAAGGAATGCCATATAATGATGATGGTAAGGTGGTAGAGATGATTGTGATTGGCCCTCTTGGAGGAGACCCTCTTGAAGTTTTAGGGAATTAACTTCCCCCAACCAAACAGGCTGAGTGTGGGAGTATAATGGTGAAGAGCACAGATATCCTCACTGCCTGTGTTCATATCCCCCCTCTTTTGTTTACCTGCTCTGTAAGCAACCTAACTGAGTCTCATTTGTAGTGGGGGTGGTAACAGTACTTTATAAATACTGTGAGGTTTAAGTATGTTATTAGACATAAACTATTAAGAACACAGTGTAAGCACTATTGAAGTGTTAGCTCTCACTTTTTAATTATTTAACCAAAACTGATGTTGTTTTAGAAAGGCTATAGCAGGGAACAAGTTCTATGTAGGCAAGCAACAATGTTCTTGACGTAAATTTTTGTTTTCTTTAAAAGTTAGACTTTTAAGATTATCCATTTTATTTTTGAATGTCTATCACTATACAATGAGTCTCAAATTTAAATGGAATGGCAATCATGTGGAAAAGCACGTGCTCACTGCCTGTTAAACTGCCTGGAAAGTAAGAAAGAATATCAGCCTTTTTATTCCAAGAGTGTATATTCTGCCAATCTTATGGTCATATAAACCAATTATAGACAAAATAGCTAAAAATAATTTAGACTAATATATTTTTAGGGTTTAATTAGATTCTTAAACACCATCCATTTTACCCTTTCTTTGAAAATAAGGAATTTAGACCACAAGGAATTAAGTGAACTTGCCCAAGTTTATAGTTTATGGTGAGATTGGTTTTAGAGACAAAGGTTTTAAACTTCACTCACATACAATTTTACTGGTCTATCTGACATCCCTCTTGAGTGCTAGACTTGCATGCCTAGATAATTAAACATAGAGGTATGTTCCTCTTACTAAGAGTTAGCACTTGTGCTAGGATATGTTCTGTAATTTGTAGTATAGGACCATGTAAACAGTTGGATTCAGCAAATCAATGTGTTCAAAGCAACTTGAATATAAGCTGTATAAAGAGCTCTTATAGTTAGTATCATGACACATACACAGGATTAAAAGAGACAAACAACACAGTCTACTGGACATAATTTATTTGAGTTGTATTTTTTAGGAATTTCGTTGCAAATGCTAGCTTTAATTTTTAGGTGTATGTAATGACTTAGAATGTCAAGCAGATTTCCTGGAGAAAGCTATGTTAATGTTTATAGAGAGGAGGGAAAATGCACATCTAGACCATATATTGTTTAAAATTCCTAAATAGGAGATCTAGAAAGTGTTACATAGTGACTATTGTCCATGTTCAAGGATGGGGAAGCTTTCTAAATTTCACAGTACAATTTTATTTATTTTTTATCATATATTTTTTAAAGATTTATTTATTTATTTGAGAGAGAGAGGAGAGTGTGTGCAGAGGGTGGGGCAGAAGGAGAGAGAGAGAAAATCCTCAAGCAGACTCCCTGCTGAGCATGGAATCAGACTCGGGGCTCAATCCCAGGACCCTGAGATCATGACCTGAGCTGAAATCCAGAGTTGGATGCTTAACTGAACACCCAGGCACTGCTCACAGTATAATTTTTAAAAAATTTCTCAGGCTCAAAGAGATCACATGATGCAATTCAAAATAAAAAAGGCGAAGATACTTAATAAGAAGCTTAGCTCTTTGATTATCCCTCCTAAAGCTGCCTTTTAAATTGGTAGCTGACATTTTATTGCCTTACCAACATGTCTTCCAGGAATCACAAAACACATACACACACTTTGTGTGGTACTTTATAGTCCCTCTCTGATGTTCACTGGAAGCATCATAAGCCACTTTACAATTCCTGCAGGACTCTGTTTTTATTGGAGTTGCTTCTCATCTGGCAGTTCACTTATTCATGCCGAAGGATGCTATTAAGAACTATTGTGAATTGAAACACTAAAACTGCCCTTCATTTGATGCATAATTAAATAGAGGCATAAGATCAAGTAAGTGTTAATGAGCAATAATATATTTCAAAATCTATTTTAGAAATTGAAGGCATCTCAAATTCAAGAAACTTTACCTTTCATATATTTGCTACTGCATAGGTTTGCACAACTCAGTGCATTCTTTGGTTTCATGTTATCATTCATTAAACATGATTTCTCATGAATGTGTAATACTTTCACAAATTATTAAGGAGCACAAAATGGTTGGTTTTGTTTTTCTAAGGTTTTTTTTTTAAGTACCTAAACACTTTGCTTCTCTTTTTTCATACAGACTTTCTCTATAGCTCTATGCTTCTTTAGCTATAACCTAAGAGCTATAAAAACATCTAGGAAAGTGTGTATCTGTGTAGCACAATGGATGTGCTAATGTCAGCCTTCACTTATGTGACTCTTAAACCAATGCTTCCATTTGGGCTTCTTTCCTGAATTGCAGCATTAATCACGAAACAAATATTTATTGAGTTGCTAGTATGTTCAATGTGGTGTTCTAAGTGTTTCAGATGTAGCAGTGAATCAAAAGTCAACATTCCCTGCCATTGTGGAACTTACATTCTAATGAGTCAAGGAGGAGGTTGAAGGGGTAGGAGAGGACAGGCAATAAACAAACAAACAAAATACATTTTAAGTTTATAGAGAACAGTGGTATGGATTGAGGAAAGCAGGAAAGGGGGGTTCAGAGTACTGGGATTGGCAGGTAGCAATTTTAACTAGGGTATTCAGGGAAGACCTCACTGGGAATGTGATGTGTGAGTTAAGAGCTAAAGCAGGCCAGGGCAGAAGACACATGGGTATCAGGGAGAAGAGAGTTTTAGGCTGAGGGAAGAGCATGTCCAAAGGTCCTGAGGTCAGAGTGTGCCTGAGGTTTATGAGGAGCTACCATGCGAGCGTGGCTGGAATGGAATAAGTGAGGCAAGGAAAAGTAGAGCGCAGGTTCAGAATTGTTGATGGTGCTAGATTGAGTAACCTAATAGACCACTTGAGGACTTGGGATTTCACTCTGAATGAGGTTGGAGCCTTGGGGGTTTTGACCAGTAAAGAGATATACTCTAAGATTTAGCGAGGTTCCTCTGGTGGCTGTGTGTAGAATAGACCAGAATGTATGATCAGTGACTAAGTATCTTCACAATTAAGGTTTTCAACCACCTCAAACTCAACACTGCATCTATCATCTTTACTCTTGAGTCCCCTCCTTTTTCTGGTGTCCCAATTTTAGCTAATGGCACCACCATTTAAATTATAGGAATAATATGATTTATCAAACAGTCTGGAAAATAATCTGGAAAATGACTGAAGCATTAGGGTAGAGAAAAGGAGATCTGGCATAATTTTTTTCTTAACTCGTCTCTTTCCTCCTAATCTGTTGCTGCATGGCTTCTTGCAGAAAATGTGTACAAGTTCTGCCTACTTTATCAAGTATGTAAGATGGCTAAATTTTTTCTTACAAGAGATACACTTCCTAAAAGGGTCTCAGATATTGTTGATTTAAGTTTAATATTGTAATTTTCCCCTGAATTTACATGATAGTATTTTTATACTGGTATAATCTTTGAGAACTAGAAAATTAACTTTAGGATCCTTAAGTTAAAAAAAAAAAATCCATATTATTTATTATTATTATTGTGTTTTTAGACAGAGAGAGTATGAGCAATGGGGGAGGGGTAGAGGGAGAGGAAGAAAGAGAATCTTAAGCAGGCTCCACACCCAGCACAGAGCCTGATGCAGGGCTCAATCTCATGACCCTGAGATTATGACCTGAGCTGAAATCAAGAGTCAGACACTTAACCAACTGAGACACCCATGTGCCCCAAAAATCCATATTAATAAGGAAACTGAATATGGTGATTTGGAAATGGTGAATGGAAAAAGTTGATTCATCGTTTAGTTGCTTGGAAAAGAAAACAAATTCTCTTTATTTGTTAATACGTTTGTCAGAATATCAGCCATTTATTTTAAAGATTTATTTATTTATTTATTTTTGTGAAAATGAGAGAGAGAGAGTGTGTGTGCACAAGCGGGGGCAGGGGCAGAAGGAGAAGCAGACTCTGCTGAGCAGGAAGGAAAGCAGACGCTTAACCAACTGAGTCACCCAGGTGCCCTCAGCCATTTATTTTAATATAGTGTTTATTATTGAAGAATTTGGGCTAGATATTCATGGGTTAGATAAAAGTACCTAAAATATTATAAAGGAAATTAAAGTGAAAACCAAATACCTAATAAGGACATAAAATAGAAACTTCATCTTTTGTAAGTAATATTATATGTAAAATTCAATACAGATTTTTGAATATAATCTATTCTGAACTTTGAAATATATTTTTGTAAGAATATTGTTGCCTATACTCAAAAGATGATAGCAAAAAAGACTACCTATTGAACATACATATTAGAATCTTTACATTCATTTCTTATCTTTATGACTACAATGGAGATGTTATTTTTCTTATTTTATGTTTAAGGAGATAGAAGCACAGATCAAGTTCAAGGTCATATAGCTAGTACATTGTGGAGTCTGCATTTAAGCCAGGTACAATGACTCTAAAGTTTCATTTTCTTTTCATCAAACCTGTCAGCCTCACTCTGGTGCATATTATGGTTGAGAGGACAGTCATTGTACATATTCTTTTTGGTTTTAAAGGGAAAGCCTTGGCCAATAATCCTTTATTTTTCTTTTTCTCTCCAAGTCTTATCTTGGTATTAGGTGAGAATGCATAATTCAAAAGGAAGCCACATACCTTGGGAGACACAATACCATACCCTGAGGTTCCAAGCATCTCTTTTTGATTCCTGCCACAAAGATGGATGGGTTAAGAAAATCAGGTCAAAGTGAAATTGTGGGAAAAATCTGTTTTTACTCTAGAAGTAGCCTTTGCAGATAGGTGCTAAACCAAATGGATGAGAAACAGATTTTCCCAGTCTACTGGATAAGATGGTAACTTTCCACTTCTTTTGAGACTCAGTGGGAAAGGATTAATTTGAAAATACATCACCAAAATGACTGAGACATACTCAATCAGCCAAATCTTTGTGGCAGTCACTCAGAAAATTTATGTTTTTCACTAGGATGTTTTAAAACTACGCTTTTCCATACTCTAACTTCCAATTACTTCTGCAACTAAGCCTTACGTAACACCATCAATTATTCTGACTTCACTGAGTACTTAGATTATGTATATGGATTTCTGAATAACCCAAATCAGTTAAATGTATGTTTTTGTTCATTGGGTCTTCGTGTTTCATTTTTTTTTTGTCCGTATTTGACTATTAGTTCATCAAATACAAGAATCATGGCTCTACTTTCTGTACTTTCTGTTATACAAGAGCTCAGAAGATTGGAACATAAGTGTGGCTTTTCTGACATTTAACTCTAAGACATTTTTCCTCTTTGGGTCTTAGTTTCCTTATCTTTAAAGTGGAAGTAACAACTGCCTCACCTTTTTACTATCAGGGGGCTTGCATTATGTGAAAACTCTTGGAACATCAAGAAAGTCATTGAGGCATGTAGATTGGAACAGTCTCATCTTCAGCTCAGCGTGGCCTGTCATGCAGCCTTTACTACAGTAAAAAAGATCATACAGTCACTCTCCATGCCTTTCTTCATGCTCTTTCCTTTGACTTTAAGATTTAATTCCAAGAAAAAAAGCATATGAAAGTAAATAAAAAATAAAAGAAGAAGAGAAAGGAAACATATTACATTTCTCCTTAGTCATTCCCTGATTTTAAAGGACCTAGAAGATTGGGGCAGTGGTTTGGTTGAGCTAGATGACTGAATTTAATTTAAAGATACATACTAAAAAATAGATTCTGTTACATATTTTTGCAAAAACAATGTCCCAGGGAAATGACTGTAACCCCCTAGATGAATTTGTACTTTAGTGGGTATATCTATGTACAATCTAAATAAACCTAACTGGTAATTTTGCTCATTTTCATTTTTTTTAAGATTTATTTATTTATCTGAGAGAGAGTACATACACATGAGCAAGGAGGTGGGGGGAGAGAGAGAGAGAGAGAATCTCAAGCAGACTCCCTGCTCAGCAAACGGGGCTCGATTCTATGACCCGAGCCAAAAACCAAGAGTTGTATGCTCAACTGAGGGACCACCTAGGCACCCCAGGTTTGCTCGTGTTTATAGTATAGTCCAGGGGTCAACAAACTATAGGGTCAGTAATATTGGTCCATTAGCTGTTTTTGTAAATAAAGTTTTATTGAAACACAACCCACGTTCATCTGTTTACGTATGGCAAAGTTAATATTGTGACAGAAACTGTATGGCCCTCAAAGCCTAGAGTATTTACCGTGTGGTCCTTTATAGACATTTGGTGTCCCAGTTAAAAATGAACCAATCTATGTTTCTCTGTAATGTAAGGACACTTGATTTTTATATGTCCTAATGTCTGGGGATCTAAGAACAGGGCTGACTTCATGGGCACTTGGTCTAATGCTCTACTAGTGCCATCTTGAAATAATAATTGTTGAAAAAGAGGGATCCTGCAGATTATGTAGCTGGTCCTGTCTAAGAACACATATTTTTGCAACATTTAGAGATTAAGAGTTTCTTCAATCTAAATGTGAGGGAAAAATGAATTGGTAGCCCTATAATTAGGCTTCTGCATGAATTCCCAGATTTAGCAAATAAAAATACAGGATACCCAGTGAAATGAATTTCAAATAAACAACAAATAACTTTTCAGTATAAGTATGTCCCAAATATTGTCTATATTTTGTCTGGCAACTTTGCTTCTACACAGTTGGTAACAAGCTCTTTAGGGGTGATAATATAATATGCATTGTAAATATCTATAGCATAATTATAGGACAAGCTATAGAAATCATTTTTAAACCGGGATAATTCATTAGACTATTAAAAATCCCCCCTCTTGCATTTTGACTTTCTTGTTAGCATTGGTCTTGGGTGAAGATTCTAAAGCTTATCAATTCATATTTTCTGATGAAATGTTAAATGGAACTAAAATTTTGGTGTTCCCTCAGTATGCCTTTTCTAGTTATCCCTGCTCTAGATTTTTAGACAACTTTCCTAGGGTGTCAAATAGCCATTCCTATCTGAGCAGATAAAACAAGATGATTAATAATAATAATAAAAAAAGTAGCCTGAGCAAGTATTTAAAAGTACAGAGACTTTATCTTTGAAAGTCAAACAAGAAGTAATGAAAATGTTGACTAGATGTTATTGAATATTTTGGGATTAAAATAATTGAAGTAGTAGTATTTTCCTAAAATTTAAGTTGCATAAAAATAAAGGTGAATAAATCAAGGGTGATTTTAAAGAAATAATTTAGTAAGGAAATTTGCAAGGTGAACTTGCATAAGTACAATTTTCTTAGTACGGGGTAACATTAATTTAGATATATTTAAATATTAGGCTGATGAGTGATATAAATCAATAATTTCAGTAGTCTTCATGGTTTCTCATTTACACACAAGCAGAATATTCACAAAAATATATTTCTGAGATTAAATTAGTAGAGATAGTCAATTGTAAAAATTAGTAGCAAACAGTAGCTTATCTGAATATGTATATGTACCTCACATTCTTTTTGAATATTTCTTTGGAAAAGGATATGCCAAATCTGTATGTGTAATGTGCTATTTTCTGATGGTAGTATAATTTAAAATCATGTGATAATTCATACACTGACAATTCAATGTTTAATCTTCCATTTAAAAATGAAATTCATAACCTTCAAAAGAAAGTATTCAATGGGAAATATATTTTATAATCAATCAAACTGTATGAATTTAGTTTTTTACTAATCACTTAAAGATCAAAATTTGGAAATACTTTTTTCCACACCATGACTGATGATTTTCAGTTCTGACAACTCAGAATTATTCTATTAACATGACATTTTAATTTTAATCTGAAAAGTATATTATGCATGTGATTTTTCATAAAATCTGAAACAGCTTCATTTCTTATCTTACAAAACACAAAATAAGAGTTCTTGTATATTCCATATTTTTAAATTATGCACACAATTAAAAGCTAGCTGTTTCTCTGAATTTTTAAGGAGCCATTAAAAATGTCAGTAATTTCCTTCATAACAGTTTATCCTACTATAAATAAGGAATAGTTTTTACATTCAGAGATAGGTGCTGGAGAAAACAGAGCCTTGATTCTTTTTTTTTTTTTAAGTTGTTTCTAGGTGATTGAAGCTTGATAAACACTGACTAATGTAATAGTAAGAGGATTTCTTTTTCCAGGTGTGGGCATAATGTACATGCATTTTGATGGCCCCACACATGTGTTACCACCATATGTTTTTTTTTTTTTAGAGTTTTTATTTAAATTCCAGTTAGTTAACATCTAGTGTAATATTAGTTTCAGTTGTACAATTTAGTTATTCAGTACTTACATACAATATCCAGTACTCATCATACTTGCATTCTTTAATCCCCTCACGTTTTTAACCCACCCCCCCACCCACCTCCCCTCTGGTAACCATCAGTTTGTTCTCTATAGTTAAGAGTCTGTTTCTTGGTTTGCCTTTCTCTTTTTTTCCACTATGATGATTAGTTTTGTTTCTTAAATTCCACATATGAGTGAAGTCATATGATATTTGTGTCACTCAGACTGACTTATCTCACTTAACATAATACTCCAGCTCCACCCATGTTGCAAATGGCAAGATTTCATTATTTTTTTTATGGCTGAGTAATATACCATTGTATACCACATCCTTATCCATTCCTCAATCAGTGGACACTTGGGCTGTTTCCATAATTTGGCTATTGTAGATAATGCTGCTGTAAACATAGGGGTCTTTGTGTACCTTTGAATTAGTATTTTCGTATTCTTTGGATAAATACCTAGTAGTGCAATTGCTGGATCATAGGAGAGTTCTATTTTTAACTTTGTGAGGAGTGTCCATACTGTTGTCCAAAGTGGCTGCATCAGTTCGCATTCCCACCAGCAGCACAAGAGGGTTCCCTTTCCTCCATGTCCTTGTCAACACCTATTATTTATTGTATTTTTGATATTAGCCATTATGACAGGTGTGAGATGATAACTCATTGCAGTTTTGATTTGCATTCCCTGATGATGAGTGATGTTGAGCATCTTTTCATGTGTCTGTTGGCCATCTGTATATCTTCTTTGGAAAAATGTCTATTTATGTCTTCTGCCCATTTTTTAATTGGATTATTCATTTTTTGGTGTTGGGTTTTATAAGTTCTTTATATATTTTGAATACTGACCCTATATCACATATGTCATTTGCAAGTATCTTCTCCCATTCTGTAGGTTACCTTTTAGTTTTGTTGATTGTTTCTTTTGCTGTGCATGAGGTTTTTGTTTTAATATAGTCCCAATGGTTTATTTTTTATTTTGTTTTTATTTTGCCTCAGGAGACATATCTAGAAAAAGTTGCTGTGGCCGATGTCAAAGAAACTACTACCTGTGTTCTCTTCTAGGATTTTTATGGTTTCAGGTCTCACATTTAGGTCTTTAATCCATTTTGAATTTATTTTTTGGGTATGGTGTAAGAAAGTGGCCCAGTTTCATTCTTTTGCATGTAGCTGACCAGTTTTCCCAACACCATTTATTGAAGAGACTGTCTTTCCTACTTTGTCGAAGAGTAATTGATCATATAATTGTGGGTTCATTACCCGGTTTTCTGTTCCGTTCTGTGGATCTGTGTGTCTATTTTTGCACAGTACCATATTGTTTTGATCACTATTCCTTTATAATATAACTTAAATCTGGAATTGTGATGCTTCCAGCTTTACTTCTCTTTTTCAAGCCTTCTTTGGCTATTCGGGGTCTTTTGTGGTTCCATACAAATTTTAGGATTGTTTGTTCCAGAAATGCTGTTGGTGTTTTGATAGAGATTGCAATAAATGTGTAGATAGCTTTGGGAAGCCTAGACATTTTAAAAATATGTGTTCTTCCAATCCATGAGCATGTAATGTCTTTCCATTTCCTTGTGTCATCTTCAACTTCTTTCATCAGTGTTTTATAGTTTTCGGAGTACAGGTCTTTCACCTCCTTGGTTAGATTTATTCCTAGGTATCTTACTGGTTTTGGTGCAATTGTAAATGGGGTTGATTTCTTAATTTCTCTTTCTGCTTCTTTATTATTGGTGTGTAGAAATGCAACAGATTTCTGTATGTTGATTTTGTATCCTGCGACTTTACTGAATTTGCTTATCAGTTCCAGCAGTTTTTTGATGGAGTTTTTTTTTGGGTTTTCTATATAGAATATCATGTCATCTGCAAATAGTGAAGGTTTTACTTCTTTGTTGCTGATTCGGATGGCTTTTATTTCTTTTTGTTGTCTGATTGCTGTGTCTAGGACTTCCAGCGTTATGTTAAATAACAGCGGTAAGAGTGGACGTTCTTGTCTTCTTCCTTACCCATAGAAGAAAAGCTCTCAGTTTTTCCTCATTGAGGATGATATTAGCTGTGGGTTTTTCATGTATGGCCTTTATTATGTTAAGGTATGTTCCATCTGAATCTACTTTGTTGAGGATTTTCATCATGAATGATGTACTTTGTCAAATGCTTTTTCTGCATCTATTGAGAGGATCATATAGTTCTTACCCTTTCTCTTATTAATGTGATGTAGTGTGTTGATTGATTTGTTAATTTGAACCACCCTTGCAATCCAGGAATAAAACTCACTTGGTTGTGGGGGACAGTTTTTTAAATGTGTTGTTGGATGCAGTTTGCTAGTATTTTATTGAGAATTTTGCATCCATGTTCATCAGGGATATTAACCTGTAGTTCTCTTTTTTAGCAGTCTTTGTCTGGCTTTAGTTTCAGGGTAATACTGGGCTCTTGGAATGATTTTGGACATTTTTCATCCTTTTCAAATTTTTGGAATAGTTTGAGAAGAATAGGTATTAACTCTTATTTAAGTATTTGGTGGAATTCACCTATGAAGTCATCTGGTCCTGGATTTTTTGGGGGGGGGAGTTTTTTGATTACTGATTCAATTTCTTTGTTGGTTATTGGTCTATTCAAGGTTTTTTTTTTTAATTTTTTATTTTTTTTTATTTCTTCCTGTTTCAGTCTTGGTAGTTTATATGTTTTCAGGAATTTATCCATTTCTTCTTATGCCAATTTGTTGGCATATATAGTTTTTCATAATATTCTCTTATAATTATTTGTATCTCTGTGGTGTTGATTGTTATTTCTCCTTTCTCATTTGTGACTTTGTTTATTTGGGTCTTTTTTCTTTTTGATAAGTCTGGGTAGAGGTTTATCATTTTATTAATTTTTTCACAGAATTAGTTTCTGGTTTCATTGATGTGTTCTATCATTTTTTTAAAATTTCTGTATCACTTATTTCTGCTCTAATCTTTATCATTTCTTCCTCATGCTGACTTTAGGCTTCATTTGTTATTCTTTTTCTAGCTCCTTTAGGTGTAACATTAGGTTGTTCATTTGAAATTTTTCTTGCTTCTTGAGGTAGCCCCATATTGCTATATACTTCCCTCATAGGACTACTTTCACTGCATACCAAAGGTTTTTTACCATTGAATTTTCATTTTTGTTTGTTTCCATGTATGTTTTTATTTCTTCTTCGATTTCCTAGTTGACCTATTCATTGTTTAGTAGCATGTTATTTAACCTCCAAGTATTTGTGGTCTTTACAGACTTTTTTCTTGTGGTTGACTTCTAGTTTCATGGCATTTTTGTCAGAAAAGGTACATGGTATGACTTCGATCTTTTTGTATTTGTTGAGTCCTGTTTTATGACCGAATATGTGATCTGTTCTGGAGAATGTTCTATGTGCACTTGTAAAGAATGTGTATTTTGCTGTTTTAAGATGGAATGTTCTGAATATATCTGAGAACCCCATTTGGTCCAGTGTGTCATTCAAAGCCATCGTTTCCTTGTTGACTTTCTGTTTAGATAATCTGTCTATTGATATAAGTGGAGTGTTAAAGTCCCCTATTATTATTGTGTTATTATCAATTAGTTACTTTATGTTTGTTAAGTGTTTTATATATTTGAGTGCTCCCATGTTGAGTACATAAATATTTACAGTTATTATATCTTCTTGTTATATTGTCCCCTTTGTTAATATGTAGTGTCCTTCTTTACCTTTTGTTACAGTCTTTGTTTTAAAATGTATTTTGTTTGATATAAATATTGCTACCCCAGCTTTCTTTTGGCATCATTTGCATGATAGATGTTTCTCCATTCCCTCACTTTCAAGCTGCCAGTGTCTTTAGGTCTAAAATGAGTCTCTTGTTGGCAGCATATAGATGGGTCTTGTTTTTTATTCATTCTGACACCCTATGTCTTTTGATTGGAGTGTTTAGTCCACTTACATTTAAAGTAATTATTGATAGGTATGTATTTATTGCCATTTTATTACTGGTTTATGATAATTTTCTGGAGATTTTCTCTTATCCTTTCTTGTCTTTTTGTCTTTCACATTTTGCTGATTTTCTTCATTGATATTTTTAGATTTCTTTCTCTTTGTTCTTTGCATATTTATTAGTGATTTTTAATATTTGGTTACCATTAGGTTTGTATATTACCTCTTCTGTAAATAGCAGTCTATATAAAGTTGATGGTCATTTAAGTTTGAACCCATTCTTTTCACCTCTCCTTCATATGTTTTAGTTATATGTAATTATATTTAATATCCTTGTTTTGGTGTGAGTTCCTTGACTGATTTGTTACAGAAATATTCATTTTTTACTGCTTTTGTGTTTCCTGTGTTTCTACTGTCACTTTTGACAGTGGTCAAAAGTGGTCTCTTCTGGGGCACCTGGGTGGCACAGCAGTTAAGTGTCTGCCTTCGGCTCAGGGCGTGATCCCGGCGTTATGGGATCGAGCCCCACATCAGGCTCCTCCACTATGAGCCTGCTTCTTCCTCTCCCACTCCCCCTGCTTGTGTTCCCTCTCTCACTGGCTGTCTCTCTCTCTCTGTCAAATAAATAAATAAAATCTTAAAAAAAAAAAAAGTGGTCTCTTCTTTCCACTCAAAGAGTCCCCTTTAATATCTTTTAGGCTGGTTTAGTGGTCACAAACTTCTTTAGTTTTTGTTTGTCTGGGAAACTCTTTATCTCTCCTTCTATTCTGAATGACAGCCTTGCTGGATAGAGTATTTTTGGCTACAGATGTTTCCCATTCAGCACTTTGAATATATCATACCACTTTCTTCTGGCTTGCCATGTTTCTGTTGAAAATCTCTAGTTAGCCTTATGGGTTTTCCCTCATAAGTTAATGAGTTATTTTGTCTTGCTGCTTTTAGACTTTTTTCTTTGTCACTATATTTGCAAATTTAATTATAATATGTCTTCGTTAGAGCCTGCTTTTGTTGATTTTGATGGGAGTTCTCTGTGCCTCCTGGATCTGGATGTCTGTTTCCTTCCCCAGATTAGGGAAGTTTTCAGCTATTATTTTTTCAGATAAATTTTCTGCCCCCTTTTCTCTCTTTCCTTCTGGGACTCCTATAATACAAATGTTATTAATGTTTGATGAAGTCACTGTGTCCCCTAAGTCTATTTTTGTTTTGCTAGTTGTTCTTTCTCTCTTTTGTTCAGCTTCATTGTTTTCCATTACTTTGTCTTCTAGGTCATTAATTTGTTCCTCTGATTCTTCCAGCCTTGTGTTCATTATATCAAGCATGTTTCTAATCTCATTTATTGTACTCTTCATCTCTAATTGATTCTTTTTTAACTCTTTTATCTCTGTGGCAAGGGTCTCATTGGTTGTTTTCTATTCTTTTCTCAAGCCCAGTGAGTATCCTTATCATTGCTTTAAATTCTCCATCAGGCATTATTTATATCTGTCTCACCTAGATCTCTGGTTATGACCTTATCTTATTCTTTCATTTGAGATAATTTGCAGTGTCTTGGCATTCTTTCTAAGTCTCTGCTTTTTTCTCTGTGTTAGAAACCAGTTATGTCTCCTGCTCCTGAATGTAATGTCCTTATGAAAAAGAGATCACACAGTGTCTATGGCCTGGCACTTCAGGGAGTGTCTCTGATGTGTGCTGTATGCATTCTGCTATTGTTTTCTGGCCACTCTATCCTTCAGGCCAATTGTCTGCAGAAGCTCTTCTTGCTTGCTGCTGTGAGCAGTATTTGGTCCCTGGCCTAAATGTGGTGAGTTTTAGCCTGGTATGCTCTGGTCTGCTTGTGAAATGAGATCTGTCATCACCTCCATCAGAACTGAGGTCCTGCAAAACTCCCTGGTCAGAACACATGATTTGGGTAGAGGTTTGTGCTAGTCTTCTTGGGGAGAGGTCCACCATGCTGGGACTGAGGGAAGTGTAACTGAGAAGGGCAGTTCCACTGGAATGCAGTAGGATGGAGCCTGGTGTATGCAAGTTAGGCAGCCAATATCCCACTGCACTGCTTCCTGCAGTTGGCTCTGTGTTTATGCTGTGGGGTTGGGGAGGGAAATGGTACTAGCCATCTCCTTTGTTCCTGGAGAGGTGTCTTTGTGAACACTACCTCTCACAGACATGCTCCAAGAACAGTGAATAATCTCCCCCACTGTGTGCCCCCAGGCACTCTTCAGATTGCTGTTTCCATGCTGTCTACCCTGGGTTTTTTGCCCATCTTTTCTCTAGGAGCAGCACAGTGCCCTTGGGGCTCCATCTTAGCCACGTCCACTGACCTCCAAAACTCCAGGCTTTAAGCTCTACTGGTTGCAAGAACTCATGAAATTTAGCTCCTCTTGTTTTCCAAGCCAATGGCTTTGAAGAAAAGTTCTCCTTGTGCATTTCCCTGTGTGCAGCTCTCTCTCTCTCTCACCCCTCTCCACAACCCTGGCTCCTTCCCTCTGCAGCAGCCTCAATCTGTTTCTTCCCTGAACTACATCTCTATACTTTCTACCTTCTTTAATATGACCTCTTCTCTCCCTTTAGTTGTGGAGTTTGCTCTATCAGTCTTCAGGTCGATTGGGTTAGTTAGGATGATTTGTTAGTTATTTAGTTGCGTTCATGGGACAAGGCAAGCCTAGGATCCTCCTATTCCACTGCCAACTTTGGAGCTCCATGTGGTCATTTCAAAATAGTTATTTTCATATTTTAGTATAACCAAATCTCAGCTCATTGAATATATTTTAGTGGTGCATAATTGATTTGTTTGGGAGTGTGGTGTGGGCAGTAGATATGACGAAATTTAACTTGACATGAAATGCAACTTTTCTCTTTCCATTGGGATTTAATTAGGATTTTTATGTTTAAATTCACCAAAAGTTTAATGGGGATTGATGGGCAAACTTTAGTTGCCTTGTAAACTCATAACGCAGGTTGAAAATGTCAATGTATGGAATATTTGTTTAAATTTTTGATGCTTGCTTTCTCTGAAAGAGAGCAAATTTAGTGGCCTTGTAGAACTACAGTTGAATGTTGCTATGCTTTGAACTATGCATAGTCTTGTTTCTTAATAAAATGAGTGTAGTTGCAACATGGACTTCAACTGCATTCTGTAGTCATTGTTGCTCATGAAGGACTCAAATCAAGACATAAAGCTAGATTGACTGAAACCATACCTTACCTCATTGTCTGTCTTCATTCATTCAACAAATATTTATTAAATACCAATCACATACCTGTACTGTGTAAGGTGCTGAGGATGCAAACATGAATAAAAGGTGTTCCTTCCTCAAGAACTTTATTAGTGGGTAACAGACATTTATAATTGTAAGTTAGTTAGAGTGATAGAACTATATGTGTGGTATCTTAGGAGCATTCTAGAATGGCAGTTTTCCCCCATCTGGATCTGGCAGGAGTGGTCTGACAAGAATTCTAACATGATTTTTTATCTTAACTTAAATATAAAATTATATAAAATAAAATATATATATATAATTAAATAAAATAAATTTAATTTTTAAAATTTTTTTATTTTAAATTTATTTTAATTTTATTTAATAATTTAAAATTTTTAAATTATTAAATAAATTTAATAAAAATTAAATAAATATATAAAATTAAATATAAAAACAAATGAAAAATTAGAAAACTATGGGAGAAGAATTTCAGGTAGAGAAAATTGCTTACGGAAAGGGAAAGGGAGAAAACATGGGATGCCATAAGCAATTTAGGGTTGTTAAAACAAAGTGAGGTAAGGATAAGAAGGAGGTCAGAACAGGAAAGAGGTAATGCTAGAGAGGCAGGCAGTGGTCAGATCAGGTAGGACAGAGAAACTTGATCATACATAAGGTGGGCACATCCATAATAATATTGTTTTATATTTTGTTTGTTTGTTTTCCCTGTGCAATAATGCCATTCTTTGAGAATCTCTGAAGATATTTAGTTCGGCTGTACATAATCCCCTAGGCTGGTCTAAATGTCTTTTAGAACAGATTCTACTTTGTAACTGATTTTGCTGACAGATGAGAAAATATTCTAGAGACCTGAGAATATTACTATCTATATGTCTTTTTTCAAATAGTTTTAATATTCTGCAAAGTAGATATTTAAATATTTTGCCACCCCCAGGTGAACAAATTTGTGGGGATCAGTGTGAGAAAGCTCCCTTTTCATTTATGGTTCATTGGGGGTTTTATATTTTCATGACTGACAAGACAAACTGTGACATTCACAATGTGTTATTATTAGACATAAAACTTTTTTCTCAAAAATCAGGGAAAGCAATTCACCAAATCTATTGAAAACACACTTCCAAGTGAAGCCAGGTAAATTGGATTTACAATGCCTTGGGAGTATACATTTCTCATGTGTAAGACTTACAATAATTTGAAATGATATTGGTAGATATTTAGGGACAGCCATATCAGACTCTTAAGAAATTCATTCTCACTGTGGAAATGGTCTTCAGTCATACTTGTGATTTGGAACACAGAATTCTTCAGTATATTGTCCTAACATGGAATAGAAAATTAAGTTCCAGGCATATTTGTCATTTCATATTTTCTGGAACTGTCTTTGCAACTCTTGAGGAGAAGTTAAAATGATGGCTTTTTCCTAGATTCTTACATTGCTGGGTAGCTCATCAGAAACTAATTAAAATAATATGCAATTAACAGTGTTGAATTAAAATCTTAGAGGAAAATATATTCAAGGTTTGATGCTCTTTACCACACTGGTTTGTGTTCTATAAAAAATTTCAAAATAATCTCAAAACTCTGGCATAATATATTGTAATGATGGCCATTAAGCAATGATCTTTCAGTCTGTCAGTAATAATATGCCAAGTTGTTCTTCTATTTTTAAATTATTTAATTACATTTCTTTCCATTATATTTGGCATATAAGAATTCTAAGATGCACTATGATCTTGTAATATAGCTGCCCACTGAAAGTCTGGTAAAGTCTGGCTTTAAATGGAAAGTACGTATTGGATATTTAGACACACAAGTGATAAAACAGAAGCTTGCTTCTTACTTATGTGCATTTCTCACAGACTTAGATTCCTTTTTTTATAAAATCATGCCAGACAACCTCACCTCAGTGAAAATCAATTATGTGAGCACATGCTGAAAGCTGGAAACCCCTATGTGATGAAAATATTTTTAACTCTTTAAAAATGAACTTCTATATTTAATTAGTGTGATACATGTACCACTTGCATTACCCTATATGCTGTCATAATTTAAAGTCTTCTCTTGATCTACTCTCAGAGAGATCTACTGATGAAAGTCCCTGTTTATACTCTTTCTCTTTTAAAATGTATATGTATATGTATGTCTCTATCTTATCTATAGCTATATTTATATCTATATATCCACTAGGATATATATCCATGGCTGCATTTACAGAGAATGTATAAGAAAGACACTTAACAATGAAGCTTGTATCAGTGAGCACAAAGAATACAGTGTCATCTGGAAATATTCCCTATAGCTTTTAAATGTGACTAGGTAAATAATATGTGCTAATATTTTATTGGTAATTATTAAGTGTAAGAATTTTAAAATAGGAATAAATGATATACTCACTGTCTCCGATTATTTTACTGATAAAATATGGCAACTATGTCAGGGTTCTGAAGAGCACTGTCAGGTTTAGAGATTCATAGGAGGACTCATAGGACTCAGAATATGGTTATACTTACAGCTAGGATTCATTAAGGTGGAAAGATGCAAAGTACAATTAGCAAAAAAAAAAAAAAAAAAAAACAGGGTGAAGTCTGAAGAAAACCATACTCAAGCTACCAAGAGTCATCTCCCAGTAGAGTATCACAGGACATGTGTAATTTCTCTAGTAACAAATTGTGAAAATATGGCTGCATGGGGAGCTCATTTGGGACTCAGTACCTAAGATATCAGTGTCTAAGATATTGGGGGCTAGTCATGTTGTCCCCCTGTCTGGCATGTACCAAAATGTGAGAGTCTCAGTGGGAAAGCAGGTGTTCAGCATAAACCACATTGCTTGTACATATGGTTTGACATTCCTATCAATTCTGGCAATGGTGGGAACATCCCTCCAATCCGAGTTTCCATACTTTAGCCAATGGCTGAACTTTCAAGCAGGGCTTTTTAAGGATAGCAGTCTCAGGCCTGCTGTTAACTCTTTACTGCACAAAAACCAAATATATTAAACTATTTAGATTCTCATGTGGGTGTTGAAACTTTTTTCCCCCCTTAGGAAATTCAATTGCTAAATCAATTGAATTTACACACTAATTGGGAGCAGTTAACTTCAAGGTTTCTTTGGGCCAACTAAACATCTAGTGTCTATAAATTTTAGATTACTGTTAAATAAATGAGGGTTGATTTTCATTGCAATAGAGAAATTGTATTTAAGATGTTATTCCTATAAATGGTGACTCTTATTCATTTTTGGTAATTTTTATTTAACTTCTATTTCAAACATAAGGATCTGTGACTTTATTTCTCAAACTTGGGAGAAAACACAAACTGAGGTATATACAGTCCTATGCAGTGATTATGTTCTCCTAAATTTGGGAAGTTAAGAAAGGGAAGAAATACATGTGTTCTTAATTTAAATCAATAGTGCTGGTATTGGGTTATTGATATTTGATCTTCAACCACTCTATCTTCTTCAAATCATTCATTATAGTGACCTGGAGTGATCATTTTAAAACACAAATCTGATCATGTTATGCTTATCCTGAAACCCTTCAATCATAATGATTGCTCTTTCAGTTACTCGCATTTCTTCATGTTCCATTGTGTTTTTGCCTATATCAGTCCTTCTGTCTGAAATTCTCTACACTTCTTTTATCTATCTCACTTCTACTCGTTCTTCAGCTTTCAGCTCATATATCACTTCCTTAATATTTTTAACTGACCAGGATTGACCCTATTATAATAGATAGGGCAACATAGAACCATATACTTTCCTTCCCTGGAAGTTGTGACAGTTGAAAATTGACATTTATTGAAATGATTTTGATTAATGTCTGTACTTTACATTAGACTTAAAGCTTCACTATACCCTTAGTGTGTAGCAGAATTCCAGGCCTGTTGTATGTATTAAATAAATGTTTATTGGGGGCGCCTGAGTGGCTCAGTCGTTAAGCGTCTGCCTTCAGCTCACGGTGTGATCCCGGCATTCTGGGATCGAGCCCCACATCAGGCTCCTCCACTGGAGGCCTGCTTCTTCCTCTCCCATTCCCCCTGCTTGTGTTCCCTCTCTCGCTGGCTGTCTCTATCTCTGTCAAATAAATAAATAAAATCTTTAAAAATAAATAAATAAATGTTTATTATATGAAAACTTTGGGAAATTTTCATTTGTTCATGCCCTTTGGTCATCAGAATTGAAGTAGGGTTCTAACTCTTACATATGGAATTTGGGGTATTATAGAATGGCAACTAAGCCATAGCTCAAACAAGACCAAACCACAGCAACAACAACAAACCTGTGACATATTTAAGTCCTTAATGTGGAGGGGTGTTATGCTCACTTTACAGAGGAAGAATGGACCCCTACTTAAAATTTGGTTCAGATGCTGAGACTAGTGATGCTATCATGCACCAAGAATGTATGAGAAGACTTATTACTCATACAGTAAGGCTTTCTGGGGAGAGCAGGGCACGTTCCTAAGCAGGTCCACACAGAAGACCACCACCCAATGAACCTATATGTTGCACAGGATATCAGTCTTTGTCCTGAACACTCTAAAGAAAGGGCCAATTCCTGGTTGAAACATACATCCTGAGCCTAGGTGGTGGTGTATTTTGGAATCAAGACACATGATTTAATCTGAGACACACAGATAGGTCTTGGCCAAGACACATGATCCAGGTCCACTTTAAGGAAGTCCCCAATCACATACTCCAGTCCCTAGATCCCAAATAGCGAACATCCAACACAAGTCAGTTAAATCCTAACAAACCTAGCAGAACCCAGTAAATGTAGCCCAAAGTAGCACAGCTCAAATCACAAGCTAGTCGGCAGGCAGCAGCTCAAAGTGCATGCTCTCTAGCAGGCAGAAGAGTCAGTTAGCAAGCCAAAGCAAGAGAAGAAAGACCCCTAGCAGTGGAGGTTATCATCTAGATGTGCCTGCTGTGCCAATTGTTATGGTCACCCTACAGAGGAGACATGGATATCCCACTCAAAATTTGCTTTAGTTATTGATACTGATGACACCATATATGCACCAAAAGAGTATGAAAAGACTAATTATTCATGTAATGAGACTTTCTTGGGGAGAACAGACAAGTTCCCATGCAGGTCCAAAAATGGGTTGAGAAAACAGGGAAAGAAGACTGGGTTAGGATTTTGTTGTGGTTAGTGGGGGAGCGTGGGGGATGAGGGTTCTGTGTACATGGCTCAGGGCTTGAATGTTTTGAACTTCCTTATGTCACCAAAAGAGGGAGCATCTGAGCTTTTTAACCAGCTTGCCCAGTCAGGCGTCGGGCAGAAGGGAAGGGGAAAAGGGAAAGCTGGAAAGCTGTCAGCTATCAAACAACAAAAATGGTATCAGACTCTGTATTACAAGAGGGTGGAAAAGAGCTGCATGTATATTTCTGAGAGGTCTACTTTGGTGTTTGAAGTATGTCTGTTGATAGGAAATGTTGGGTATATTATTTTTATGTAAATGTTCCTTTTATATGTGTTAAAAACCATGCCTGAGAAAACCTTTCTTGCTCTTTTTTAATTCTCAAATTATATAATCTGATGTAAAGATTTACTGTCATACTGATTTACTAAGTCAATTATTGGCATTGCAGACTTTAATTACAATTCTATGAGTCTAGTTCAAAATCATGAATTTTGCCTGAATTTTATTGTGTTATACAGAATTCATGTAGGAGATCAGTCAACTAGAATGGGCATGAGAAAATAAGCTCATTTGGACAGTCATTACAATTTATGACTTATTTGTGGCCACAATATGTAAATAGTTATTTAAAAAGATCCAATGTAAAACTCAACCTCTAGGTCCATTTAATGAGAATTCTTATGAGTGGTCTCTTTTTCAATTATGTGGGTTGAGCTTGGTCAGCTCTGGCCTTGCAGTTTTAAGTTGTGGTTTGGCATCATTCTCCTAGAAGTTGCCTATTGGCATGTATCTTCCACTATACAACACTTAATTTGTTTTAAAAATTATCTGAATGAATAGAATGTAAATTCAATGAAGGAAAGAATAATTTTTTTGTTTGGTTCATTGCTATACCCTCAGTGTCTGAACAATGTAATACTAGCTACAGAATAAATATTTGTAATTGAGTTCCTTGACAAGAAGTGCTTTTTAACTTTTTGATAATTAAAAATAGTTAATTATAATTTTGTTAAGTTATAAGCCTAATTTCAATTTCAGAATTTTGGTGCTGCTTGAACAGAGTACCATGTTGTTTGTTTAAATTTAAATATATTAAGACAAGTAATTAGAAACAACAATCCACTGGAAACTTTAGAAGGAATAATAGGTAAAGCAATCTGTTAAGCTTATGGAAGTATACATATTAATTATGTTTAGTTGGTACATTTGATTCTAAGGGTATAGAAATCTCATATAAGCCCAATGACAGGATATATATTATAGTCAGTTTTCAAGGGAATTAGATATGTAAGATTCTTATTTTAGATTCTCTTTCTTTTTCAGGGAGCTACATTATCTTCTTGTTTATCTTTGTTTCCATTTTTTTCATATTACTGGAAATACTGTGAGGGGATAAGAATAAGGACTATGGATTCAGATTGCCAAGGTTGAATTCTGGTTTTACTTATCTTCTCTGTAGCTCAATTTTTTAATCTGTAAAATGTGGCTAACAAGAGTAGTATCTATTTCATAAGGTTATTGTGAGGATTAAATGAGATAATGCATGTAAGCATTTAGCATAGTTCTGAGCACATAGATACTGTTCAATAAATTTTAGTGTTTATTAAATTTTAGTGGTGACTGAAATATATCATTATAGTCATGTGGCTCATCATGGCTTTTTCCTTGTACCTCCATAGCCTCATTTTAAAACACAACTTATTCCTTTATTTAACCTCTGGTCTCTTAATTTTCTAATTTGAAATTTCCAAGAAAAACATATGGTTGACCCAGATCACAATTTTGGGCCAGATCACGGAGATTGTAACTCTCTGTGTTAGGTTAGCACAGTCTAATCAGTTGTGTTGGAGTGGGGTGTGGATCAGGTATAAAGGTATAAAACATAGCTTCTTAGACAGTGGGACTATGGACTTGGTAACACATATGCAATTGTACATACCTACAAATACCATGTGTATGTACTGCTGACCTCAAATAATTGCCTGGATCTACAATCAAATAACATGTAATATCAATCTAACTATTCCATTAATGGAAACTGTCTTAGGATTAGTCAATGATTTTGAAATCTGTTTATACAATTGGTTTGCTTAAAAAATTGTGTTTGCTTATGTATTTTTCCCACATTTAGGAATACTTAATCCATTTTATTTATTTTATTTTAGTTTTTAAATATTTTATTTATTTATTTGAGAGAGAGAGAGAGAGAGACAGCATGAGTGAGGGGGAGGAGAAGAGGGAGAGGAACAAGCGGACTCCCCGCTGAGTAGCAAGACTGAGGCAGGGCTTGATCCCAGGAACCTGAGATCATGACCTGAACTAAAGGCAGACGCATAACCGACTGAGCCACCCAGTCACCCCTAGTCCATTTTATTTTTAAAGTATTTCAGAATCGAAATAATATTCATGCTAGTCGAGGTTATTTGAAACTTAGTTGGAAATATATTTTATTTTCCAAAACAAATTCATTGACACACAGATTTTAACAAACAGAAAGCAAAATTGAAAAGATGTGGCTTAAAATGAAATAATATTCATGCTAGTAGAGGTTATTTGAAACTTAGTTGGAAATATATTTTATTTTCCAAAACAAATTCATTGACACACAGATTTTAACAAACAGAAAGCAAAATTGAAAAGATGTGACTTAAAATAAAGAGGCTGGGAATATGTTAGATATGCTTTGGCAAGTCAGGCTAATATTGTCTTTAACTATTGGATGTGCAATAAAATGCATTTCTGGGGCAGTTTTACTGTTTGCACTTTGCAGCTGAACATTTCCATATATTTGTAGCTTAGTCTAATAGCCCTTAGCATCAGGACTATCTACTTTACACTGAATTTAAAATCTTCTCAAGGGAAGTAAAGAATATCCTCTCCTGTACTTTTTTAGGTTTATCCATCTAAATAACATAATACTGATTTTAATTATCCAGTCCAGGTATCTTAACTTGAAAAAAAGAAAACTTGAAACAGATATCTTACTTGTTACAGGTATCTTAACTTGAAAAAAAAAAACCTAGAAGTTTTCTTTAACTCTGAATGTTATGAAGATGATGACAGAATTCCTTGAAAATGTCAAACCAATTTCCCTAATGAAATCAACATACAATTGAATAATAAGGGAGTGATGGGTTCCAAGTGGTAATTTACAGTTTTTCCCCACTAAGGAACTAATCTTTTCCCCACTAAGGAACTAATCTTTAACAACTAACTGAGGAAAGTTTCTGTATTGGTTCTAAGTGGACCTTTTTTAAGTACTCTGTGGTTTTTGTTCTGTACAATCTCTACTCTGCAAAGATCTCTTTTTCTTGCCTTTAGTAGGTTAAGCAAAAAGGAATTTAGTAAAAGGGCTCACAGATCTTCTGAGTGGTTAGAAGACCAGTCAAGAACCAAGTGTGGTAAGGCATAGGGAAGAGCCTAAGGAAAAGAATGATTCTGGACACCTGCTACCACTGCCTTCTCCCATTACTCATTGCTGCCAAGCAGTATTCTCCAGCTGACCTAGAGCTTTGAATTACTTCCTCAAGAGAAATCTTGGAGAGTCACGTCTGATTAACTGTGCTTAGGTCATTGACCACGTTCTATCTTATAAGAGTCAGGGAAAAGAAATCCACTTCAGTGGGAAAAGGCTAGATTCTGATTCCCACCTATTTTGGGATTCCTCATAGAGTGAAGGGTGTTTTTTTAACGGTCTGCTAAAGCTACAAGTGTGAGCTGGACCTTATCATGAAGTTGTAGTTTTTATTTAGGCACCAAAGAAACCCCATACTTTGGTTAAAGCATGGTTTTTGAGTGTTGTTTTCCTTATCAATTCACACTTGTAAAGGCTTTAATGCTGTAGTTAAGCCTATTAAACCTGGAAGCTGTATTCTGTCTTCCGAGAACAGTAGCTATTCTTTGTTACATTCTTCCCACCAAACACATGTTTTTCTCCTTGGAATGACACATGGAAAATATGGAAATTTATTTTAAATAGAGTAAAAATAAACTCATATGTCTGTATACTTTGTCTTTTCATTTCTTGTCATGAGGAATCAGTGGCAAATTAAATCTTATTAAAGTAGAGCTACTCTTCAACATACAGAATTCAGCAACTAAAAACTGATAAGAAGTTGACTTAAAGTACTCTTTAGGGGGTGTTACAGCCAGAAAATCATATTGCTATTTTTCATTAGAAGTAGTTTCATCAATCATTTAGAGTCTTGGAGTTTGGCTTGGATTAGGCCTAGAGTGTACAGTCATGGTAGACTTGATCAGTTGCTCATCCTTAGGGCCCAGAACAAGGATTGGCACATAAATAATACCCAATAAATATTTGTTCATTGAATAAAGGATGAAAAATTTTCAACATATGAATTACCATATTAATAGTGAGCTCATGTATTGAAATACAGCTTTCTATACTCTGGATATAAGCCACTAAGGCAGTTCACCCTGGGGGTAAGGGGGTGAGATGATGAGGTAGAAGTTAAGTGTCACCTCCTGGAGGGGGTGGATAGCAACATAAATTATTTGGAACCCTTTGGTGAGAGATTTGTTTCTCCTCCTCTATTTGTTTATTTATTTATTTACTTACTTATTTACATATTTATTTATTTACTTAAATATGGACCACATATATTTATTTTATACTTTGGGTTATAATCCAATACTACATTATTTATGTTGTTGAAATTATTCCACATTTGGCCATTGGGGGCTCTTTCACACTGGCTCGTGTGTCCCTTTGGCATGCCCTTATTCATGGTATTTTCAGTTATGATGCGTCTTCAGTCTCTCAGGTATCTAAGCACCTGCTAGTGCATCGCATTCCAGGTCATCACCTGTGAAAGTTACAACAATTGTTCTACTAGTGCCTGTGAGGCCTTATTACTAGAGATGGGATCATCCTTACCAGATGAGTTATCCAAATCCAAATTCCATCTTAAATGGGCTTCCCAGAACTATTCCTGGTATCAGCTTTTCTAGGATGGATTCCCAGGGAAACATGTTCTGAGCCAGAGTGATGCTTTGGGGAGTGCTTTTAGAAAAACACCTATAAGGAGGTAGGGAAAGCAGCATGGACAGAAGGTGAAGCCAAACGGCAATGCATTTGCAACAGAGGCTTCAGTTAATCCCATGGGTAGCTGTGAAGTTGGAGTGGCCCTACAGTGATGTCTTAAGACAAAGGGTAGATATGTGTTGGGGGTTAGAGGGTTGGTACTTCACATTCACTGGGAAAGGGGTGTAACCTTGGATAGAGAAGCTCCCTTCAGCAATGGGCCATTCCTGGGAAGAGGCTCGGCTGTGTGCTTGTCAGCAGGCAAAACTCCCAGCCCCTGGAGAAAGGAGTGGCTCAGCCCTGAAGGGGGAATCTGGTGTTATGACCCAGAATCCACTGCAAATGAGAAATGCACCTGTTTTATTATATATATATATATATGTGCTTGGTTACTGCAATTTCTATACTCTCTTGTTTGTGGCATAAGATATATTAGCAGAATAGCCACCCAATATGGCTTTTTCCTCCTACATTTTGAGCTATTCCTTTAGAACCACTGACCTGTAAAAGCCAATGACATGCTAAATGGCTTTTTCTCAAAGCAATTTCTCAGGATTTAGACCTTTGTACTCCTCCTGTTTAGTTTAGTTTGATCTCAATTTTGCCTGTTTGGCTCCGAACTAGATTTTTTACATTTCTACACTTTTCCTTGGAGTTTGAACCCTGACTGTTGAAGCTAATTGACATTTCCCAATTCCTTTCTACTCAGTGGACTTTATCCCAGCTGGGCTAGCAGAAGTCAGCTTTCAACTCAAGGAAAGAGAGAGCTTTCCTAAACATGTTCGTTGGAGGGAAAGTGACACAAAAAATAAGCATGCTAATTTTGGGGCATATTCAAGTCATTCCTTCAAAAGTTCCCTTATATTGTGAGACAATTAAGACACAATCAAATCTACTGAACATATTCATAGGTTATGGAGAGCCCAGAGATTAAGACAAAAATTAATTAAATAAACAAAAAGAGACATTTGCCCTGATCCACATGCTAAAAAAGCTAGATACAAATGTCATAATAAATATATTAAACTGAATATATCACTAGAAGAAACCTAAAGCATTGTGTTTATTGTTAAGAAATACTTGTACATTTTGAACTAGCTTTTCTAACTCTAAAGACAAGTGGAGTTCTGTGTGTGTGTGTGTGTGTACATATATATGTATCCTTCTATTATATGTTAATATAATTATTAATTATATGATAAATGTACATAAAGGGAGAAAATAAAATATTTCTCTTGCTCTTAGGGAACTCATGGGATCCATCACTGCCCTTCTTTCCTACCTGTAGTCTATCTACTTAAAATGTAAAGGCTCTGTTACCACTGTCAAAAAAAAAAATAGGACATGACTCATGATTCTTACATTCTTTTGAAATCATGTTACTCCTTAATAGTTTTGTATTTTCCCACTTGTTCAATTAAAAAAATACAGAGGTCAAAATTGAACAGAGGTTCAATTCAAAACACAGAGGTTAGTATACTGTTAGCTTTTGTTTGTTTATTTGTTTGTTTTTACTGTGGATGAAGCATTTGACATGAGTAGCTTTTATAAGTGATGACTAAATATAGGTCAGCCTTCTAATGGCTTTATTTGAACTTTACTTTTTGTTGTTGTTGTGACATTTCAACCAATCATGAAATGTCATGGATGAAATTAAACCAAACTAAATTTATATGGCATAACATTTTATTTTGTCATGAGCCATATTAAAATGCCTTTTGATTTGTTTACATTTTTTTTACACGTAGTTTTATTATTGACATTTATGTAGGGCATGTTTTAGAGTAGGCTTTTAAATGCAACTCAGTATATCATAATTTACTTAGATTGGATATGGGTAAAATTTCTAAAGATAAGCTTTGCAGAAGCATGCAGTTTTATGTTGTAAGATTAGATAATATGTTGTAATTCATATACATATTTCTGGAAAAGAAAATATTAAAACAGTTAATTTATTATAAACACTTTTAAAAACCTTGTCTGTAACTGGTTTTCAATAGATGTACCCTTCTCCTTACCCCATCCGATAACGTATACCTTGCTTTGATTTACATTGGCAGGTAATTAAAACCATTTGAATATAAGAATATTAATATTCTACTTGAAGAATATACATTTTTTTCCTATCAAATACTTAATTACATAAAGAAAAAAAATCTTCAAATTATCTGTTCAAATTTGGTTGTCATTAAATCACCTTCCTCTAAAAAGTTTAAGAGTTACTTGTTGAAAATTGCTACAATTTTTTTAACAACCGCAAAACAATAAGGCATATTTCTATATTTCTTGAAATATTGGATCTATTATTCTTATAAGAAATATTCTTTTAAAATGCCCACTGCACTTAGGCTAAAAGAATAATGGAACATTTGATTTTATGTGAATTTATAGCTACTCTTTCTGCTTGAAACATTGGGATTGTGCTTGTGTTTGTGTTGGCAATATCCCAAATATCGGCCTTTTATTTCTTCATTCTATGAAGTTTTGACTAAATTAAAAAAAGAAAACCTTTATGCTGCTCAATAAAATGGGTATCTGTTTGCATTTGTGATTCCTTAAGTCTGTTCTTTAGAATGTAAAAAGATTTGACTGCGCAAGATAGGATGTAGTAATGTCTACAGAAGGGGCTACTCCAATAGATCTGTCTTCCAAAGTAGGAGGTGGAAAGACACCATGAGGGAGAAATGAGAAAGACTCTAGGCAGCTGGAGGAAGAGGGCTGTTGAGGGGACTGAGAGAGGTGTAGATAAAAAGGAAAGGCTGTAAACCTTGTCTCTGGGGTTTGCGTGGTGATGAATACGTCCATGAAAGGAGAACTGGCTGGGAACCCTGGAGAAAGCTGCCTCCATTTTCATCCTCCCTTTTGCTTATCTCTACTTCAGAGTTTATGGTTAATTATTTTTAGAAATCATTTCCCTCTTGCCCTCTTCACTCCCATTCAGTTGCTAAGTGACTGGAAGATAGAGTGACCTCTGAATTTATTCTTCTCATTATATTGTTAGATTTTTTCCACATTACTTAAGGGACCAAGTTGTTTGTGTAAGTTCAACACCCCTCCAGGTTCAAACTGACCTTTCACCTAATGAATAGCCCCTCTTGGCCTAGTTATTCTGGGGATGCATAATTAAAGCAATAATGCTACTCGTTTAGTGGAATTAAGATTTCATTTTACCTTTTGAATTAATTGCCCAAAGGTTTATTTCTTTTTTCTTGCTTAAGGCATATTATTATGCCCATCTGTGTTAAAATAAATTCATTTTAAACATCTATCCTTAGAAAAATTAAAAAGTTACTCTAATGGAAAAATTTTAACCCTGAGGATTTAAAAATAAACACGTACAATATTTTAATTTTACGGGAATTCCATAAAGGCACTGATTTTGGTCCTTTGTTTTTGAATTCTTCAGTATCGTATGTGACTTTCCAGTATAGCGACCTGACATAGAGTGGATACTAACTATATGTATATTTTTCATTGAGTCCATGTGACGGGAATTTGAATTTTCTTTTTGAAATGAGGTTAATATTAAAAATGGTTTCACATATTATAAGGAATTCTGACTAAAAATCAAAATGCTTTTGTGTGTAACATTATTGCTATTTTTACTCTTTGGGACTTGTAGTCAATATGTATTTAGCCTCTGTGATGTGAAATGTTATTTATCTATCAAATTGTATATATAAGAAACACATATATAGCACTCAGTATGTAAAAGGCATTATACTCTATGCTTTACAAATGTTATCTTATTAATGTAGAATCAGTGAGGAAAATAATATCATTTTTTCTCTCTGGCAACTATTTGGAAAAGACCATGTGTAATTCATACAGAAACACATACAAACCAAAAAATGATTACAGAGGTCTGGAGCATGAGGATGTTAGAGGCTGAGTATTCTATGTGTAGAATTATAGGTGTGATAGTGGTAGGTACATAGGGTTTTGTGCAGTAACTGAAGAGCTGAGTTTTATAGTTCTTGATATTTAAACAGAAAAATGTCTTGACGACAAAAAGGGATAAAAGGTATCCAAATTGGCAAAGAAGAAGTCAAACTGTCTCTCTTCGCAGATGACATGATACTCTATATGGAAAACCCAAAAGAATCCACTCCCAAACTATTAGAAGTTATAGAGCAATTCAGTAATATGGCGGGATACAAAATCAATGCTCAGAAATCAGTTGCATTTCTATACACGAATAATGAGACTGAAGAAAGAGAAATTAGGGAATCCATCCCATTTACAATAGCACCAAAAACCATACGTTACCTTGGAATTAACTTAACCAGAGACGTAAAGGACCTATATTCTAGAAACTATAAATCACTCTTGAAAGACTTTGAAGAAGACACAAAAAGATGGAAAAATATTCCATGCTCATGGATCAGAAGAATTAACATAGTTAAAATGTCCATGCTACCCAGAGCAATCTACACTTTCAATGCTATCCCGATCAAAATACCAATGACATTTTTCAAAGAACTGGAACAAATAGTCCTTAAATTTGTATGGAACCAGAAAAGGCCCCGAATCTCCAAGGAACTGTTGAAAAGGAAAAACAAAGCTGGGGGCATCACAATGCCGGATTTCGAGCTGTACTACAAAGCTGTGATCACAAAGACAGCATGGTACTGGCACAAAAACAGACACATAGACCAATGGAACAGAATAGAGAACCCAGAAATGGACCCTCGGCTCTTTGGGCAACTAATCTTTGATAAAGCAGGAAAAAACATCCGGTGGAAAAAACAGTCTCTTCAATAAATGGTGCTGGGAAAATTGGACAGCTACATGCAAAAGAATGAAACTCGACCAATCTCACACCATACACAAAAATAAACTCCAAATGGATGAAAGACCTCGATGTGAGACAGGAATCCATCAAAATTCTAGAGGAGAACATAGGCAGCAACTTCTACGACATCGGCCAAAGCAACCTTTTTCATGATACATCGCCAAAAGCAAGAGCAACAAAAGATAAAATGAACTTGTGGGACTTCATCAAGATAAAAAGCTTCTGCACAGCCAAGGAAACAGTCAAAAAAACTAAGAGGCAGCCCACGGAATGGGAGAATATACTTGCAAATGATGCTACAGATAAAAGACTGGTATCCAAGATCTACAAAGAACTTCTCAAACTCAATACACGAGAAACAAATAAATCATAAAATGGGCAGAAGATATGAACAGACACTTTTCCAATGAAGACATACAAATGGCTAACAGACACATGAAAAAATGTTCAAAATCATTAGCCATCAGGGAAATTCAAATCAAAACCACACTAAGATACCACCTTATGCCAGTTAGAATGGCAAAAATTGACAAGGCAAGAAACAACAATTGCTGGAGAGGATGTGGAGAAAGGGGATCCCTCCTACATTGTTGGTGGGAATGCAAGTTGGTACAGCCACTCTGGAAAACCGTGTGGAGGTCCCTTAAAAAGTTAAAAATTGAGCTACCCTATGATCCAGCCATTGCACTACTGGGTATCTACCCCAAAGATACAGACGTAGTGAAGAGAAGGGCCATATGCACCCCAATGTTCATAGCAGCAATGTCCACAATAGCTAAATCGTGGAAGGAGCCAATATGCCCTTCAACAGATGACTGGATTAAGAAGATGTGGTCCATATATACAATGGAATATTACTCAGCTATCAAAAAGAATGAGTTCTCAACATTTGCTGCAACATGGATGGCACTGGAGGAGATAATGCTAAGTGAAATAAGTCAAGCAGAGAAAGACAATTATCATATGATTTCTCTCATCTATGGAACATAAGAACTAGGAAGTTTGGTAGGGGAAGAAAGGGATAAAGAAGGGGGGGGTAATCAGAAGGGGGAATGAAGCATGAGAGACTATGGACTCTGAGAAACAAACTGAGGGCTTCAGAGGAGAGGGGGTGGGGGAATGGGATAGGCTGGTGATGGGTAGTAAGGAGGGCACGTATTGCATGGTGCACTGGGTGTTATATGCAACTAATGAATCATCGAACTTTACATAAAAAACCAGGGATGTACTGTATGGTGACTAACATAATATAATAAAAAATAAAAAAAATGTCGAGAAATGTTGAGGAAAAAGATGTAACTAGCAAAGATAGTGGTTAATAAACTTCACCTGCATAAAATACTTTTTGTGTTTGATAGTGAGATCTAAACAGGTGGTGTCTGTTAAAGCCATTACAACCAATTTAAGCAATATTTTACTAATTTTCCAAATGAAAAGGATGATGAAAAAATCCTGTTTCTCTGTGTTAATGTAACACTGTGCAGGATAGTTTAGAAAAATTGGTAAAATATTTGTGTCTAGTTTCAGGCACCATATATATGAATTTTAGGTACAATTAGAAAAAAAAATCAATTCCTGAGAGGCCTTTTCTAATATATTTAAAATTTTTCCTGGTCAGTGTTTTTGAGAAATGTAATCATGTTTACTGCATAGCATTTGGGACATTTGGTTTTGAGTCTTATTGCCTCACTGATAATATATGAATTTGGAAGATTTCCTAACCATTTATCATTAGGCCTAAAGTTTCTTTCTTTTTTTTTTTTTTTAAGATTTTATTTATTTATTTGACAGAGAGAGACAGCCAGTGAGAGAGGGAACACAAGCAGGGGGAGTGGGAGAGGAAGAAGCAGGCTCCCAGTGGAGGAGCCAGATGCGGGGCTCGTTCCCAGAACGCTGGGATGACGCCCTGAGCTGAAGACAGACGCTTAAGGACTGCGCTACCCAGGCGCCCCTAGGCCTTAATTTTCTTATCTATGAAAAGAAGTTGCTCAGATACTTGCTATGTTTTCTTTCAGTTAAAAAAGAGAAGTTGAAAGCTTTGCATCTGTTATTTTACTATATGCTGTAACAGCATATTTTAATTAAAAAAGATGCTGTCTTCACTGTAACACTGAAAAATACGTAAAAGCACAAAGATTAAATGTGTGCATTTTTCTATCTCTATAAACTATATTCATATCTGTTTTTTGAAAAAGATTGGGGACATATTGTAACCCATTTTTGTTATGTTTTTTCACTTGACAATGTATTGTGAATATTTATACATATTATGGTTTATAAATGACTAAATGGAATTATGTTTTTAAAATACTTTTATTAGGGGTGCCTGGGTGGCTCATTCGGTTAAACATCTGGCTCTTGATTTCAGGTCAGGTCATGACCTCAGTGTTGTTAGATTGAGCCCGGTGTTGGGCTCTGCACTGGTTGTGGAGCCTGCTTAAGATTCTCTCTCTCCCTCTCTCCCCCTGTCCCTCCTGCCCTGTCCCTCTCTAAAAATCAAAAAACAAAAACAAAAAAACAAAAAAACAAAAAAAAATACTTTTATTAATCCATTTTTATTGAACGTTTAGTTTTTCCATTATTTTACTATGAATAATGCTATGGTTGACATTCTTATAGATTAATCTTTGTACAGATACTTGATTATATCTTTTGCATAAATTCTTAGATATGGAATTATTTAAATCTTAAATGAATTTTAAAGCAATTGAATATCTTATTATCAAGCTACCCCCAAAGTTTGTATCAGTTTTAATTTTCAACATCTAATAATTCATTCAAGAAATGTTTATTTGGTGCGTATTTTATTCTGGATAGATATGAATGATGTGAGATATTGAGAGAAATAGATGTCTATTTAAGACATCAAGAAACTTCAAGAATTTGAGAAGTAAAACAATATTTTATTTTTTTATTTCTTTGCTATTAAGCAGAAAATCTTTTTTTTTTTTAAAGTTACTTTGATGGCATTTTTGTATTGGGACTATTTTGTTGTGCTGACTACTTTGCTTGGTTTCTGTGTCCCTCCTTTTAAAGGAAGAAGGTGAACTCTAATGCTAATTACTTCTCCTCCAATTGGTTGCAAATCATAGGATGCTTTTGCTATCAAAATTAAAATTTTTCTCATCAAAATTAGAGAAGTTTACTTTCTCTTATATGTTGGTAATAAGCTGATCTTTTTGTTTGTATGTTTTATTGTTCTCATTGTATTGGTTCTGTTCTGTGTTTTTTTCCCCCCTTTTTTTGTGGTTCTGTTTTGTGCTTTAAAGTGACACTTCTAATGTACCACTTTTCCTACTTTAATACTTTTATACTCATTGGTTCAATTTCTTTTATGGGGATTCTGACACTTACCTCTAGTTGCTTTTAAGATTTTATCACTGTGTTGCCTGCTCTTCATAATATTTTTAGGCATGGATTTATTCTTATCTATTCTGCTAAGGACTTCATTATGTTTTTCAACTATTTAAGAGATTTAATTGTCATTATCAATTCAAATATTGCCCCTTGCCCATTCTGTTTAATTTGCTTTGTTCCTTCTGAAACTCCTGTTATATTTATTTTGGACCTTGTTATTCTCTTGCCTATATCTCTCAATCTTTTATATTTTCCATCTCTTTATTAGTATGTGATAAATTCTTGTGAATTTCTTTCTAGTTGTTTAGCTCAACTGTTTCTATTTAGCCTGTTCAACCCATTAGGCTTTTAATTTAAAAGCTATTTTTCCCACAACTTCTATGTAGTTCATTTTCGAAATCTGTCAATTGTTCTTCTTATCATAGTGATAGCTTATTTCTCATGGCACTTGTCTCTTATTCTGATTCTTTATGTCACTCATTCCTACTTCTGGTCTTTCCAATTGTTTTCATCATATAAAGTTCTTGTGGTCGTAATACTTCTTTTACAGCATCTGATGATTCTTACTTGTTGTATTTGTTTTCCTTGTGATATTTCTGGAAATTTGTGATTTATCTTTTAATTTCTTCTTTCATTTCTGGTACCTGGTAACTTCCAGTGGTGTGCTACTAGATCTTTATTCACCAGCTCTCTGAAGAAAGCTTGGCTTGTAGCATTTGCCGGTTTCTCTGTTATAAATATTCCCACCAAAGCCAATTTTAAATTACTCAAGTAGTTTAAAAGTAGTAGTGGTGTCATCAAGCTTGGAGTTGGGAAAAGCTGTGCACAGTCAGCTTTTTGAAAGCTGATTGTAGGAGCCAACTTCAGAACATCACTGCCAATTTTCCTTTTCTAATGTAAATTCAACTGCATATTAGCTACTTTTTGTTACAGTTTACCCGGCTCATTTAGAGTTTTGTGATGTAAGAGTTTCCATGTTAGCTAAGCCTACTAGGTTTCTAGGACTAGAAGCAATGCTATATTTTCAATATTAAGAAAACTTAAAAATGTTTTTATGTATTATAATTCTCAAATTGGTGAATTTTGCTGTTTTTATATTTCTTATTTAAATGTCCTTTCTCCTAATAATCATCCTTATTTCTTATGTATTTGCCTCCTTCTCATCTTGCATATTCTGGCCTCTATTGCTTTACTCCTGCTAAATAAGTTTGTCCAAGGATTTCTATGGAAGCAATCATCTTGTTACATGAACAATATTTGAAGAGATTCTTAGCTTTTAGGTGTAGACAAGCACAGATTACTTGGAAGGGAGTAGCATTTATTAGATATTAAATATTATTTAGTAGAAAGTGTTTTGTGTACTTACATACTTACAATTAGAGACATTAAATTATTTTTGCCTTTATACTGAAGCTGGTGATATGCTTCTAGATGTTTGTGTTGAGAGTGCTCTAAATCAGAGGTTGGCAACCTTTTCTTTTTCTTTTTAAAATTTATTTTAATTTTAAACATGTTTTTATTTATTTTTTAAGTAAGCTCTATGCCGAGTGTGGGGCTTGAACTCACAACCCTGAGACCAAGAGCCGCATGATCTACTGAGAGCCAGCCAGGTGCCCCTGGCAACCTCTTCTAAAAAGGGTCAGATAGTAAATATTTTAAGCTTTGCAGGGCATTTGGTTTCTGTCACAGTTACTCAAATCTACCATTATAGTGTGAAAGCAGCCTTAGACAATATGTAAACTAATAGATGGCTGTGTTCCAATAAAACTTTATTTACAAAATGGGTGGTGAGTTGAATTTGGTCCATGGGTCACACTTTGCTCACTTCTGCACTAAATGATAGTCCGTGGACCAAAATATTTAATAATATCTTAAAGTGATTGAATGCACAGTTCTTAATAGAAAATTAAATTTAATTCTATTTTTTCTATCAGCACTAAAAGATAATTACTTGTTTCATGGTATATTTACTTTTCATTTGTTTTTTTTTATATGTACATTTTTTATACATAGTTGGGAGAATTCTTCTGGGCATAGAAGAGACAGTATTTTTTTTTTGGTAATTAACAATAACTTTGTATTCTAATATTGTACCTATGCTTACAGACTTAAGAGAGTCCTCTGTTAATAAGTCTGATATGTAATAAATACAAAAATTATTTACAAATGAGTTTGTTTTATATTAGTTCAACTTGGAAAGTGCTGGATCTCAAAACATTTTTTATAATCAACCGTTCACTTAGTTTTCTCTTGCAAGTATTACATTTCAGTGACAAACCATGGGAGCCTGTAGCTGCCCAGAACAATTTGATTTTTGCATCTGTGAAGCTTCTCAAACCTCCTGTGGTTTAGTTGGCACATCTCAAATATAAAAGAATTTAAGTATTGATCTAAGCTATTAAAACACATCATAGTTACATTGTTTTATAGCAGCTACTGTGCACCAGTTCAACCTAATAAATTCTTTTTTTTTTTAAAGATTTTATTTATTCGACAGAGATAGAGACAGCCAGCGAGAGAGAGGGAACACAAGCAAGGGGAGTGGGAGAGGAAGAAGCAGGCTCATAGCGGAGGAGCCTGATGTGGGGCTCGATCCCAGAACACCGGGATCAAGCCCTGAGCCGAAGGCAGACGCTTAAGGACTGAGCCATCCAGGCGCCCCCAACCTAATAAATTCTTAAGTATATCTCATTCATACAACTTGGCCTACTGCTTTGCTCAGAGTAACCATTAACTCATTTAGGCATGTAATGAAGAGAAACTTAGTATAGTACATAGCAAGGAATGCACATATGGGGCTTTTCCCAGAAGAACAACCAGTAATTGAAAGCACTAAGTTCCCCAAATTATCATCCCCTCCCTTTTCAAGCTACTCATGGGTCCCACCAAGATATTGTCACTAATTCCATTTTAGACTAATATCAAGATAATGCCCTGGCCATTTGTTGTGTCCATGCTATGGTGCCAAATGCTCTCTGCCATGCTATCAGGAAATATAATTACCAAATTAGTTTTCTGTAATTCACTGAGATTATCACACTGAACATTCTTTTTCTTTTAATATCCCTTTGTGGAACAAGAAGTTTCTGCAGTGACTTGGTGACTTAGTCATGGTGCTACATTTGGAATCTTTATAATGCTACCAGGAAAGGTCAGGTTGCTTGCTTTCCACACCAAGATTATTCACTCATTAAAAATTAAAATACATTGTTCATTTCAGGTGGTAGGCTAGATGTTATTATTTCCCACATGCCCAATTCAGCACTACAGAACTAAAACAGCCTTGCTGGGTAGCATTTCTGAGGTCATCTATGTTGGACTCTTTCATACTTTCACTACTACAAACTCCTCATTCCTAATATGTTAGCATCGAATTTATTGAAAACTTATAGATCTCAGTATGCAAAGCTAATGAAAATACTTAGATTTGTGCTAGAGAAGGGAAGAAGCTTTTTTCATTTGATTTTGCTTTTATTCAAGTAAGCATTTACTTGACATTAGCTATATACTAAGAATAGTATTGGGCCCTGGGGTTGTGAACATGAATAAAACATAGTCACTTTCCCTGAGAAGGTCATAATGTAGTATGGAACAGACATATGAACAAACAGTTACAATGTTATAAGATATTCATAATAAAAGTACAAACAAAGTGCTGTTAGAAGACTGAAGGAAAAACTGAAGAGTGGCTGGGAACATTTCCCCCATTTAATGCGTGCTATAAGATAATGAGACAAGAATGAATGGAACAACATGTTTTAAATTTTGGAAATGAGCATTTGGAAAATGGAAATAAAATAAAAATACCCTTTATAATAACCTTAAAGAGAGGTGTGAAAGAACTATACAGAGAAAATATGTAGCAAATATAAAATACTTTTCTTTGTAATTTATTAATTTCTTTCAAATAGAAATGCTTATTTAAAACAAAAATAATAGCAATCTGTTATGGGGTTTATAAAAAATGTATAAGTGAAATATATAACAACAATTGTTCAAAGGACCAGAGGAGAAAATTGAAATATACTATCGTAATTTTTTTAAACTATATGTGAAGTAGAATAATATTATTTGAAGCTAGATGACTTAAAATTAAAAACGCAGGTTGTAAACTCTAGTACAACTACTAAAAAAAAAAGTATAACTAGTAAGCTTTTGGATAAAATAAAATGGAAAACAAAAAGATAATTCTTCCTGGGGCGCCTGGGTGGCACAGCGGTTAAGCAACTGCCTTCGGCTCAGGGCGTGATCCTGGCGTTCTGGGATCGAGCCCCACATCAGGCTCCTCCGCTATGAGCCTGCTTCTTCCTCTCCCACTCTCCCTGCTTGTGTTCCCTCTCTCCCTGGCTGTCTCTATCTCTGTCGAATAAATAAATAAAATCTTTACAAAAAAAAAAAAAAGATAATTCTTCCAAAAAAGGCTGAGAATGGGGAAAAATAGAATAAAGAATACAAGGGTGGAATATGAAACAAATAGTAGAGTGGTAGGCTTGATCTCAGCAATATTCATATTCATTTTAAATGCGGATGGACTAAATACATCTATTAAAAGACAAAGATCATCAGGATCTCCTCACTTCTATTCAACATTGTACTGGAGAAGGCAATTAGGCAAGGAAAAGCAGATTGGAAAGGAAAAAGGAAAAACTGTCTTCACTTGAAGACAACTTTTCTGTGTATACTGAAAATCCTAAACAACCTATAAAATATTTACTAGATTTAATAAATGAATTTAGTGGTGTGGTAGAATGCAAGGTCATTTACAAAAACTAACATTATTTTTAAAAATAAGGATTTGCAAAATGGAAATTAAAATATATACCTTTTACATTGGCATCAAAAATATAAATGCTAAAGAATAAACTTAAAGAAAATATACAAGGTCTATACACTGCAAACTATAAAACATTCCTGAGATAAATTAGAACTAAAATAAATGGGCAAATATACTATAATTATGGATAAAAGCACCCAATATTGTTACTCTTTCTTCCCAATATGACCTATAGCTCTAGTACATTCTCAATAAAATTCCAGAAAGTTTTAAAAAAAATTTTGAGATGTCAGGCTGATTTTAAAGTTCATGTAGAAATGCAAAGACCTAGAAGTCTCTCCCAAATAAAAAGAAGAAAAAAATTTGGAGGACTTACCTAATTTGAAGAACTTACTATAAAGTTCAGTAATCAAAATGGATGATATTGGGACAAATAGAGATAATAGTCAATGGAACAGAACAGAGTCCTGAAATAGATCCACACTTGTACAGTCAATTGATTTTTTTGGCCAATGGAACAAGGCAACTCAATATGGAAAGTCTTATGACCACGGATACTTGAACAACTGGCTATTTATAAGGAGAAAAATGAACCTCAATGTATACCTTAATAGATAATCACATCATAGATTAAAATTAGTTGGAGGTGGATCATATTCCTGGAGGTGAAGTTAACAATGTAAAGCTTCAAGAAGAAAATGTGGAAGAATATCTTTGTGAACTTGGTGTTGACAAAGATCCCTTGATAGAATCAAGAAAGCATTATTAGTAAAAGAAAAATAAATGATAACATAAATTTCATAAAAATTAAATATTACTCACTAACACAGCATTTCTAAGTTCAATATGCAAGCTACAGACTGAAAGAAAATATTCATAATATGTATATCTGACAGACAACTTTTATCTGAAATAAATGAAAAATTTCTGTAATGTAATAAAAAGACAGATAACCTCCTCCCCCTACCCACAGTCTACCACCAATGTGCAAGACTTGAAAAGGCATTTCACAAAAGACAATAAATAAATGGCCAATAAACACATGAAAATAAGCTCAACATCATTAGCAATCAAGGAAATAAAAAATGAAACCATAACAAAATATTAAATGCCCATTAGAATAATTAAAATTTAGAAAACTGATAACACCAAATGTTGATTGACAAGGATGTAAAACGACTGAATTTTCATACATTGCTGCAGGGGGTTGATAATGTGCCTGGCAGTTTTTCATAAATTAAACATATTCCTAATCTTATGATCCAACAATTTTTTCTCTTGGTACTTTTCCTGAGAGGAATGAAAAAATATATGTACATATGTATTCATAGCAGAATTACTAATAATATTAAAAAAATAGAGGCACCTCAAATGCCCTAAAGCAGAATGGATAAGCACACAGTGATGCATTAAACTGAACCATAAAATGAACAATTCCTAAAATTTATGCTAACGTGGCTGAATTCTAATAGCATAATGCTGAGCAAAAGAAGCCCAACAAAAGAGAGTACATGCTGTATGGTTTCATTGATATGAGTTCTAGGGCAAGAAAAACTAATTTACAGTGAAAGAAGTTAGAACATTGTTTGCCTGGGGAGTAGGGAATATTGTCTAGAAAAGAGCACAGGGGTTTTCAGACTATTTTTTATCTTTATTGAAATGTGAGTTACATGGATATGTGCATTTGTCAAAACTCATCAACCTGTACACTTAAGAACTGTTCATTTTGCTATGTGTAAATTAAACCTGAATTAAAACTAAATTTAAAATTTTTTAAAAAGTAGAGGTAATTGGCAAAAATGAAACATAAATATCATGGAAATCTCATGGATACAATAAAATAATCACAGACTAAAAATTGAGAAGTAGGTTGTTTTATTTTTTACTTTCAAACTATATTTTAGTAATTATTTTATGGGGTGGTTTAGGTTTACCTTCTTATATAACAAAAGTCTAGAAGTAGAAAAGTTTCAGGATTTCTCAATTCAGTAGTTTAATGTTACCATCAAGCACAGTTTCTTCTATCTTCCTGCTTTACACCTCTTGGCATTTCTCTTCAAGATCATTTCCCATTAATGGCTATTACGAATGTTTTGGTTCCAGGCATTTGTGCCTTTGTACAATGCCCAGCAAAAGAATAAACGACCACTAGTTCTTTGTGTCACTTGAGAGTAATCAAACCTGCCCTTTACTCCGTAGGGAGATACCATCTCTCTCTTCCAAGACTGTTTGCTAATTAATTATCCTTGAGAAGGTGTTCTGGAATAAAAACAGCCAGTGCTTCTGTTTGCAAGACATGCAGAAATGTGCAAGACCTAATTAGGGAATTGTCTTTCAACAGGGGTGTGCTTCCTCCCCACCCTTCGCCTCCTATACTTATGATGCATGATCTATTGTCTCAGCATGATTTAATGCATAGTTTCTTCTTTCCCCAAATATCTAAAATGCAGACTTTAACATAATTAGGCTTCCATGTATGTATGTGTCTGTTTTGGCTCTTTATTAATTTATAAGTCTATCTTTGCATCAATCCTATATACATTTACTTCAGCTTTCTACACTCCTAACCTCCACAGACAAACACCTACTTTGCTCTTCTTCAGGAATGTCTTGTGTGTTCTTGCCCTTTCATTCTTTCTTAAATTTAAAAAATCTGCCAAATTCCTATGTATTTTTTCTTGCAATTCAGACCTTCCTCCTGGGATTGTGTTGCTAGCTCTCCTAAAGTGTGTTTAAAACCCCCCCCTACTGGGCCGCCTGGGTGGCACAGCGGTTAAGCATCTGCCTTCGGCTCAGGGCGTGATCCCGGAGTTATGGGATCGAGCCCCACATCAGGCTCCTCCGCTAGGAGCCTGCTTCTTCCTCTCCCACTCCCCCTGCTTGTGTTCCCTCTCTAGCTGGCTGTCTCTATCCTGTCGAATAAATAAATAAAATCTTAAAAAAAAAAAAACTTCCCCTATTGAACAAACTGAGAGTTGCTGGAGGGGAGGTGGATGGTGGGGGATGGGCTAACTGGGTAATGGGGATTAAGGAGGGCACTTATTGGGATGAGCACTGGGTGTTATACGTAAGTGATGAATCACTAAATGCTACTCCTGCAACCAACACTACACTAGATGTTAATTAACTTGATTTTAACTTAGGGAAAAAAAAACTGCAACCATTGTGAATGTACCTCATCAAATAAATAGAACAAACAAACAAACATCCTCTGTTAAGCTTGGTGTCGCTGTCTTCAATGTGACCTCCCACCATAGATAGGTTCTAAGCTTTGTTTCCTGGACTCTACGTGCTACTCTTTAAAGACTGAAGTTCTCATCTTCAGACATCAGCAGATGGCCTGGGGACAAGTGACAGCTTCAGCTCATTTACTTCTCTGCATGAACTCTTTCACATTGTTTTCAGCCTCTCAGAATTTTTCCTTCCTTCCTTCCATCCTTCCTTCCTTCCTTCCTTCCTTCCTTCCTTCCTTCCTTCCTTCCTTCCTTCCTTCCGGCAGTTCGGTTATGCATTAAGAAATATATTTTGTATATTTCATCTAACTTTTTTAGGAGTTTTACGCTGAGAGTAGTTTTCAGGATATCTAATCATTTATATTGTCAGAAACAGAAGTCTTGTGTCAATTGTCGTTTTAAAGTTGTTTAACTCAGAATTATGTCTTGCACACAATAAACATTCGGTAGAGTGTGCCTGATTGAACTGAAAAAGGTTTCAGTTGGTTTTCTCCGATGCTGCTTCATCATACTCAAATAACACAGTACCTAATTTGGCATCACCACCATTACATGATTTTATCCTCTCCTTAAAAAGTTATTGATTTTATCCTCTCCTTTGCAAAATTATAAAATATTTCAAACATATCGAAAATAATATAATTGAAATTTTTGTACTTAACTACCAAGATTAAATTGATGTTAACACAGTGCCCATTTTTTTTAGTCTTGGTTTTATGATTATATAACAAATCAATGTGCATAATTTTGTATATCTAAAAATTTTGTAGTAATAATACAGTGATCTTCATACCCCTTTGAAACATGCTTTTCCTCCACTCAGCATCATATTTGAAAAATTTATCTATGCTGATATCTTAAGCTCAAATTCAGTTATTCCACATCTTGTATATAATTCTGTTATCCATTACAGTTTATTTAGAAATCCCTTTATTCTATGATAAACATCCTTACATATATGCTCTTGAGCATATGTTTGAGGTTTTCAAAGTCAGATGCCTAGAACTGAAAGTGCTATATAATAGGGTGTTCTAAACTTTAACTTATTAAGTATATCCAGTTCCTTATATCTAATCTTTATGATTGTGGTCATATTAATCATTATAAAAATAGGACATTTTACCTTATTTTATTATATAGTGTTTATGATTTATGAAAAGTACCTAGCACCAGTCAGGATACAGATTATGCTGAATATATGTTATGCATGACACCTTGTGTTTAATTCAAATTATATTAAAGTTTATACTATTAAATAATGAACAATCAGGTGATTTGCAAATTCATGCCCCCCCCCCTTTTTCTATAGGTATTTATGAGCCTCCATTTATTGTACTACTGCAGTGAACCAACCTTGGATGTGAAAATTGCCTTTTGTCAGGTGTGTGTTCCTTACAGGTAAAACAAGGTACAGTATATTCCCTTGTATTTCCATTTTGCCATTTCAGCTTACATATGTTCCACATCACGTTAGTATTTATGTAGTAGTAAAAATAACTTGGGAATTAGAAGTGGATAGTTCAATGTTTTTTCCCTCCCTGTTCACTTAAGTTAACATGGGAATGAAAATAATTCTTTTTTAATGATTATAAATTAATCACTATGTAAAGTGATTTCTTACTAGATTTTATTTATACTTAATGTCATTAATATATCTTTCCTAATACTTGAAATGTGGCTTGAATCATCAAAATAGCTAAAGTCTGTATTATTGTTTCTCATCGTAAGGACTGATGAGTCCTCTGTAGCAGACCTCCAATATCCACAGATAATACCATGCGGGGGTTGCTCAGTTTGTTTTTTGATGCTGGTTGCTAACCGGTAGTCAGTAAAAGGGTAAACAACAATAACAGCAAATAAAGGTGTATTTAACCTACAGTGAACCATAGTAAGAAGGTACTGTGCACGGACCAGATAAGAGTCTGCTCTCCTGTATTCATACATATTCTATTCTTAAGAAAGAGGCTGCCTAGGGAGCTTATTCCTACTACAGATATGTTTAGGGTAGTCCTAACTTCAGCCTATTGTTGTGATACAATTAATAGTGCTCCCTTTTACTCTCAGGATTGTTCTTTGGATAATATATTTTAGTAATTTTATTCATGCTCTAAGCAAAAAGCAATTCGGTATTTCTGTAATGATTTTCGTTGTTATCTTCTCATTGAGCTGTGCAGTAAACAGGGAGTGACATGCATTCTCTGAAACAAGGTTTAAAAAATAACTCTGCACCTTCTATTATTTTAAAATAATCTTTCTGTTTCTGGAAGTAATATGTGCTTGTTACAGAAAATGTGAAAAAATATAAAGGGAAACAAACATTGGTAAATCTCTAAGCATCAATAGAATTTCTATGGGAGAGTAAAATGTGTTATATGCTATGAATAGGATTTACTGATCTGATCTGCCTGAACTTCTTGAGCTCTAAATGTCATAGTGCTGGAAGCCTCAGGCACTTAAATAACTTCTCTTCTGTAATAAGAATTCTGGAACTGGACAGCTTTGGTTAGAAACTCCAGAGTCTATTACTTATTAGCCATTTACCTGTGACCTTGGGCAAGTTACTTAACCTCTCTGTGCTTTAGTTTCTAAATTTGTAAAAAGAGGAGAATAACAGTACCTACTTTCTAGGGTTATGAGAATTAAATGAGTTAATTGCTCTTGCAGAGCAATGAGAACAGTGCTGGAATATGTGTTTATTAAATAGCTGAATAAATTTTAAATAAATTTACATTCATTCTTCTGGTGCTCCAACTGAGTCCCTGTTTTAAGTATTATCAGTATGTTAACTACTTCCATAGGTTTATCTCCAACCCAAATCTCTTCCCAAAATCAGACCATGCCCAACTACTTGTTCTTTGTCTTTGCTTAGATGTCTAATAGGCATATCAAACTCTGCATATGCTGAACCAAATTCCTGATCTTTCCTCCAAAATTACTGTAATTCAGTAAATGCTAAAGTCACCTTTCCCAGTTGCTTAGAAGAAAATCTTCGGAATCCTCTTTTGGGCAGCACTTCACATTCAATTTGTCAGCAAATACTGTTGTCTCTACATTCAAAATATATCTGAAATCTCACCACTTCCCAACATTCTCTCCACTACCACTTTGATCCAACTTACTATTACCTCTTGCCTGGGTTATGCAGAGTTTCCACATTTGCTCATTCCCAAATTGTTTACTCTCAAACATCAATGAGAATAATACTTTGAAAAGTGTAAGTGAGATCATGTCACTCCTTGGCTAAAACCAAAACAAAACAGAAAAACCTTTCAATGTCTTCCCATTTCACTGATGGTAAAAACCAAAATTCTTAAAATAAATACCCAAGCCTTTGCCACGTGCCACCTAGAGCTCCCCTCCCTGAAATGCTCTTCCTTTATTGTCCTCTTGGCCCACTCCTCCACCCCATCAGGGCTTTCTCAAATGTTATTTTTCAAGGGAATCTTTCCTGACTATCCCATTTAAATTTGCCCCTTCCTACGTATACTTCCTACCCAACTTCCCAGCCTTTCTTTTTTTTCCCTCTGTAACACTTTTTGGTAGCTGATATACCATATATGTGACTAATAATTTGCTTCTCTCTCTCTACTACAATGCATTTTTCACATGGGCAGGAGTCAACTCACCAGGCTCACAAAAGTTGATTGTGCCCCTCTCCCCCAACTCAAAGTTCAGTGATGTGAGGTTGGTAGATGGAAGCCTGTTATTACAGGAACAGGTACATTATGTAAAGAAGCAATTACTACAGTAAGTCTCCTCCATTGCTGCAGTTGTTGAACATTTACCCAGCACACTGTTGGAATTTTCTCTCTTTTGCATGTGGCATGGCGTGGGCTCTCACTGAGTATTTGCGTAATGAATCAATGAATGATATAAGTTTGGTTGAGGTAATCAGTTGCACCTGTTACTGTGCTTTAGTTGAAAGGAGCAGGACTGAATTTCTGGGTAGAATATCTGGGCCCTACCATTTGCAAGCAATGTGACTGTGTGCTATTTCATGAGCTGCCATGAGCTTATCTGTTTACTATGGGCATTAACACTTATAAAACAAACCACGAACCAACAAAAAACTAATTTATGTTTTACATACTTCAAGATTAAATCTTAACTTTAAAAATTATCAATAAAAAAGATCTTAAGACGTATGCTTTATTTTTTAATCCAGAGTCTTTTTGTAGGTTGAAGTTATTTTTTAAATCAGCTCCCAACATTTGGGTATAGATGCAGAATGTCTATTTCTAGTAAGACTTCTTTGAAAACAAAGGAATAAAGAGAAGTGAATCATGAACTTTATTAATGACTCTGAATATTTTTTTGCTTACTATGAGCTTTTGGTATCCAGATACATGCATATTCTATAACTTCAAAATCTAAAAATATTATAGCAAGCAGAATGTTGCTGGTCATGACTCAGAGCATTTTATTTACTTTCCATGTAGAATTTTCATTTGATAATGTTTATTTATTTATTTTTCTTTTCTGTACCTCTGTGCCTGCTTTATTTCTCTAGCAATTTAGAGAAAAGAGTGTATTCATTTTTGGAGGCAGAGTTATCTACTGAGGTTCACTTTCAAACTATGTTTTTTGGAAACTTCTTATTTCATGAGACATCTCACACATTCTTGGTATGCTATGGTGTTTACCCTGATCACCAGCAGGGTTAGGTTGCTCCCAGCTTCTTGCCAGACAGACAATGCACAAAGACAGGTGATCGAGTATATTCAGAATCCAGGTCTCTTGAGGCTTAGTGTGTGGCTTTTTATATTATGTCATATGTCCAATCTTTTCATCTCTTATCAATAAGAAGTTACAGAGAATATAGAGAACAAACTTGCCCAGATAGTTCTTTATCAACAGGAAATATGTACATTATTTGTAATAGTGTTGACCTTATTTTTTAGTTGAATTACTTAGCTACTCCTATTAAATTTTTTTTTTAATATTCCAACAAGCAGCTTTTGTAGGCAAGAGGTCTCTCATTATATTATGGGGAGAAATTTGTCTGTGTAACGTTAGACAATAAAAGAATAATCTTTAGTTTGGACTGGTATGAATCCTTTGCAAAAATGTAGACTGACAGGGAATTGAAAGTGCAAACACTCTGCATCTCCCTGAGAAACAGGTAAGCCTTCTTAGCTTTCCTTTCTCAATTGAATGGAGAATTACAGAGCTGTTTAACTTCACTTTTCCAAATTGAAAAAAGAAATCTGTAAAAGTGCTATTTTTGGAACTCTGTTGTACTGAACAGATGAGTCAGTATTTTAACCAAGGAATATATACACACAGAAATGCGTGTTGGAAACCACATGCATGTCTATGGGTATCTACAGCATTTATCACATCCTGACGTACATTACCATTAGTTGGACAGGTTTGTATCTTTCCCTCACCAGCCATGGTGACTGAGTGCCTCAGGGACAGGACCAGGGCATCCTCATCTCTGATTTCCAAGTCCAGAAACCTACCTTAATTCCGTAAATGTGCAATAAATGCCTTTTGAATACAAGAGGGTAAATAAAAACTTAATAGAGAAACACCACTTCCCGAGTAGAAATTTGTTTACTTTGTTTTCAAAATCAAGTCAATTTCTCAACATCTTAACATTTTATAAGTGTACATTAATAGATCTAATTGCATTTAGGTTATTTTGCTATCACAAATTAGTGTTAACCTAACATTTATCTAAACGTAATTAACTTGTTGTCCTCTCTAAATGTTTACTGATGCTTGAGTTGGTCATGAATCATTTAAAATGATTTCTTAATTTTGGATTTTCACAGAGGGTTCAAATTAATGAATTGAGAATTATATATGTAAGTAAACTAGAAATAAAGAGACAGAATCCATTGAGGTTCTGTTTGGCTCTGACACAGAAACTTTTTCTGCCTCCTTACATTTTCTATGCAAGGAGATATCTATGTATTGACTGATTGATTACTGATTGATTCCACCATTTATGTATTCAATACATCTTTACTGAGTACCTATGATACAAGCCTGCAACTTGTAAAAACTAGGGATGCAGGATGAATTATCATTCATTACTGTTCTCAAAGAACACACTGTCTAGTCTAAAGGACGATAGAGAGTGGCTGGGCTTATAATCTTGAAAACCTGTTCCTCTTTGTGTTAAAGACCTCGGCAACAGCCATGTGCTAAACAATGAGTCAGAAAAAAACCCCCAAAACTCAATAGTTATCAAAGAAGACTTTATTAAGATTTTGCTTCATTTAATCTTCACAACACTATTAATTATCGAAGGCATAATCCAATTACATTTTATCCTAGAGTTGGAAATCTCAACTATTATACTACAAGGTCTTTCCCTAGTCCTGTTATGAACTTTTTGAAATCTTCTATTGGTGTACAGTGTTTTCATGGAAGCGAGTAGCAGTTAAGTATAACAAGAACTGACATACTATGATTAAATGCAAAGAAGCCTAAGATCAATTGGTCCTCAGTAGGAAAAAGAAAAACACTTTTATATAAACTCCAAGAGATGTTTGTAATATATAAAGTCTAAAATATTACTGAGGATATGACAAAAATAGTTTCATTTTGAAGTTATTATTGTCAAATTGTTCTTCAGTGCCTTTTGAGTTCTTACTATTTTTTGGTTTAAACCTTATTAGGTAAGATAGCCAAGACTAAGCATGTTGAATTTTTTTTCTAGTTAAGACAGTGTTTTTTTAAATAAACAAAATATTACTAGATGACTTGACTAGTTAATTGAATTTTATTTTGTTACTCAAATGTCTGGATAATAAAAGCATTATGTGTATACATGTAATAATTTTCTTAGCCACTGATGATGGCTGTTCTAAATAGAGGAAAACTTACTCTTTTAACAAAATTGCCGATCACTTCTGATTTATTATTTTTTAGTGTTCAGATGTTTTCCTCTTTTGATCTTTAGAAATTTCAGGCTGTTAGCAAATATTTTATGGGCTGCATTCACTTTTTAGAGTTTTTTTATAAACCTGGAAATAAATAAACCAGGGAACTCCGAAAGATAGGTATTCTAGAATGCCCGCGGAATTATTTAGTTTTAAGTGATATGTTCAGATCACATCACCTAGGACATTTAAAAAAATGTCATGAAACCTGATGCCAGGGTTATATGGTTAAAAAAACAAACAGTTCTTTGCGTTTAAGGCATACTGAATTTAAAGTAACTTGATTTGCCCAACTTTATCTCATTTGATAGGTCTATGGTGTTTCTGTTTCAAAGACAATGAAACTATCTGGTTAAAATTTTTACACTTCATCAGATGGCCATCTGAGATGGAAAGAAGACTTTTATACCAATATTAGGGGAATAGAACAACAAATGAAAAGATATTTTGATGGGGCAAGGCAAAGGAAAACCTATGTAATCTAACAGGGAAACTGAAAAATATTTTTGGTGGTCTGTGAAATAAATGGCATTGTTTGTATATTTTAGATTTGGGGGGAGATTGTCTGCCACCTCAAAACACTGACTTAGACACTGACTTCCTATAAATATGGATTAAGGGAATCAGTAGATTGAGCATGGATATATTTGAGGTTCTTGGTATTTTGTAAATGGATGGCTATGATTTTGAGATATAAACTGATAAACCTTTTCTTTATTATTTTAGTTTTTCATGTAACAAGGAAAGAAAATTTTTACCTTAGTTTCTCTTTTTTAAGATTTTTTATTTATTTACTAGACAGAGAGCATGAGAGAGAGAGCAAGCAAGAGCACAAGCAGGGGGAGCAGCAGGCAGAGGGAGAAGAAGGCTCCCCACTGAGCAGGGAGCCCAATGCAGAACTTGATCCCAGGACCTTGGGATCATGACCTGAGCTGAAGGCAGCTGCTTAACCAACAAAGCCACCCAGGCATCCCTTAGTTTCTCCTTTTAAGGGGTTTCTTCTCCTGTGTGTTATTCGAGGAAACCCAACTCTGACTTTCTTCTATATCTGCTTTTATACATTGCATTTAATTTTGCGTACATTTAAAAAAAATCCCAACATATATGCTTTAGTGCATGGACTGTCCATAGGTAAATTATTAAAGACATAGCAAACATTATTGTAAAAACATGGTATATCCTGAATCATGAAATAAATCATTAAGTTAGCTATACTGTCAGGATAACTAACAACCCTATTTTTATGAATGAATGTTTCATGATGTTTGATAATAGTTTTTTTCCATATGTCCACACATGACAATGGCTGCAGCAAATTTCAAAAGAGTAAATTTAACGTTATATTTGTGTCTTATATCTTGGGCAGTTTTTTTCCCTAATGATTTATTAAATAATTATTTGAGTTAATGAATAGATTCAGTTATGCTACAAAGATTAACAAAAAAATGTAAGGGTCTTAAGATTTGGTTCTATAATGATGAACTTTCCTCTACTGGTTGATTGTGGATATGTGTTTGGTTTTCTTGAGGCACAAAAAAGGTTGAACTTGATTTCTTGTTGAATGATCTTAACCTAATATAGATGTAGCTTAGTACTACAAGTTCAGCTATGGTTGAAGTATTAATCAAATTAAATGAAGTTATTACCTATATCTTTAAAAATATTTGTACCGTAAAATATCACAGAAGTATCTGTGGTTTTCAGTGTATGGTAAATCATGCTCGGCAAGAAACACGTCAATGTGTGGATTCTGTTCTGATCTATATAGTGTTCTTAAGTAGTCAACTAATTCCTTAAATGCACTATTTTAATTCTATGTGAGACTTTAGAAAATGCATTAAGGGATAATTTTGCTTTTCAGTACAGGTATTATCTGAGGTTGGGGTGTATGATAAACAAAGGCTGAATTTTTCAGTAGGTTAAGAAGAATAATGTTAACATCGATCATGAGTTCTAAAGCCAGTTCCAATCTGGAATGTGTCGTTCAACTCTTCCTTTGTTCATCTTCTCTAAAGGTGAATATTTATTTGGTTATATATTCTATACATCTCTAAATCATTCCAAAATGTTAAAGCAGTTACAAAAGCACATATTCAAAGAGGTGAAAACCCAGACTTTGGAGAACACAGAACTGCTAAACTTTGGTACTGATTAGATCTTTTTATAGTTTTGCAATGAGAGACTCAGGATCATTTGGATTTAAGAATGCTGCTCTTTGCACTGGGTATTATATAAGACTAATGAATCACAGACCTGTACCCCTGAAACAAATAATACATTATATGTTAATTATTGAATTTAAATTTTAAAAAAGATAAAAGGATAAAAAAAGAATACTGCTCTTTGTTGTATATATGAAAACAGGGTTCTAGTGTCCGTTTTTAAATATATCATTTGATAAACTCTAATTTCCTCTTCTAAAGAATACAAAAAATTGTTTTATAGATAAGTCAGTGAAATTTAGATAACTTGCAAACATTTTGACTCCTAAATGACTTTCTACTCTCCTTATGAGGGAATATAACTTCTTACTCCTACCCTGAGAAAGAATTTCTTTACAAATGAGCTATTATTTATTAACCTGGAGAATTTTTCCTGTCTTGCTTTATTAATACCACTTATTATTGCCTATTTTAGACTTCTTTTTTCTTTATTGTAGACAAAATGGAAATATGTAAGTAAGAAATGTAGAATTCAGTGTGATTAGTTTAGTAGGTTAGATCACAGTGATAATAAAGTCAGTATTCCAAGTTTGATCCTGTAAGGAAGAATTTAATATTAAGCTCTTTGAGGATAGGAACTTTCTATTCTTGGTGGCTGGAACATTGCCTAACAGAATTGTAAGACCAAAATAAGTATTTGTTGAATGAAAAACATACTGCAATAATAGACCTCAAGTCTCAGTGACTTATCAGGGCAAAGGTTTATTTCTTCTTATACAAAGTCTAGTCCAGGTTAGCACAGGTGACTCAGGAATTTTGGTTTCTGCCACCTTGTGACTCAGGAATTTAGGTTCTTGCCATCTTGTGCTGTGCCAACTAAGACACCAGAGTGTGGAAAAAGGTGGATTCTGGTGGCACATCCCCTAAATGCCCCTGCATTAACTAACACCTGCCATTTCTACCGTAGTTCATGGGCCAGAACTCATCACGTGGCCCTAACAGAACTACAGGGAAGGCTGGGAAATGTGGTGGAGCACGTGAATATTCATAGAATACCGTTTTTGCCACAAATGAAAATACAGAAAAATATTTTATTACCTGACCGTTCTGAACCCTGTTGGTTATACATTAACTGTGTAGCAATATCATAGTGTCTTGGGATTGTACTACAGTTCAAGCCAACTTTTTGTTAAAAACATTCTTAAACTGCTAATTAGCTATGTGTCTTTAAATGTTATCTAACTTCTCAATAATAATTATAGTAGTAGTAGTAATAATAATAATAATAATAAACTTTGTTGAGGGTTTTTTTTATAAGCTTATACCACACTGAGAGCTTTACATAGATTATCTCATTTAACCTTCTCACTAAAGAAAAGAAGTAGATTATTGCTGTCCTTCCATAAATAAGTACAATGAGTGTAAAACTGTAAATAGCTTAACCAAGACCTTACAGTCAGGATTCTTAGATAAAAGCTGGCTTTTTACCCTTTGCTGAAGTTCTCAGTCTAGGATTTCTCAATTGCAAAATGAGAATATGAAGTCTTATGTGAAATGATTTATTATAATCCAGCACAGTGTCTGGTCCTAATACTAGCTTGGTGCATAGCAGGCATTGAAGCAGTAGTAGTTTTCTCCCTTTGCATAGAAATAACAGGAGGCAGAAGCCATGTTTGCTTTATTATTGATTACTGCTCTGTGCTTTTTCACGTCATTGAAAATAACGGTTAAACATAATTTAAGTCTTAAAGTTTTACTTCATTATTGATTTGTTATAAGCCATTGATTCCACAGAATATCCATCTTTGGGCAACCAATATAAAAGTCATATACATTTCAGGCCATAATCCTCCTTCTGGAGTAACTCTTTAAGAAACAAGAGTGGAGAAAATATGCTCCTGACAGAACAAAATTGAATCCTAAATATCCTTAAGTATTTTGTCTCAAATCTCCTCCTTTAAAACTCACATGTAATTTGATTCAGATTTAAAATGGATTGAACACATACCTTTTGCCATAATAAATGGAATAGGCGGCATAGTTTCTGACTTCCTGTAACAGTCTTGGAGTAGCATCCTGAAGCAACTCAATCTGTGGGTCATCACTATGAGAATGAATAGCTCAATATCATGTGTGCCAAAAGCACAATCATCACGTTTGGCAGATACTTTTTAGTATCCAAATGACAATACTAAAATAATATCCAAGAGATTGACCAGTTAATTTTCTGGAGATGCATTTTGTAGTGAATTTATCTTGGCTATCCTATTGAGATAGATCGATGTTATATCCATAGCATCTTCGATAGTGCCTGGCATACAGTAAGTGATCAATATATATTTAACAAATGAATGAAATCAGACCCTTTAAATTTCTAGGCAGTTCTGAAAGTCGAGCTTTCCCTCACCAACACTGTCTACTTCAACCCTGAATTATGTAATGTTCCATTAAATTCAAACTCCTTGCTAAGTTAGTTCATAAATGTAAGAGAAGGAGATGCCGTTAATTCATTTCTCTTGATTTTCTAAGCCCTATTCCTATAACTCACCTGATCATAAGAAAACCATATCATTGTTCTAAATTATTTTAGCTGACCTAGTGAATGGTTTAGTTAAAAAAAAAAAGAGCACATGTTTGGAGTTGAATAAATTTCAGTTTATATTAATTGACACCACTAATTAATGGTTGCAAGACTGTGAGACAATTAACAGCCACTGTATGCCACTTTCCTCACCTATAGTCAGTGTTAAATACAGTATTTAACAGAATGCAAAGTTCTGCTTTAGTAGGTAAGCAATTAAGACTGCTTCACCTTTCTTTCTCCCCTTGAATTATTGAGAACTGATGTCGTATAAATCATATGAAACATTTTTATGTCTTTAATTAAAAATATTATATCTACTGCCTGATGTTTGATTCCCAGAGTTATATGAAGAACTATTGAATATATTCTTCCTGAAGTTAAGTGCTAGAGAAATTTTATCTTTCCTGTGACCTGGTATGATATATTCTATGAGATTAATGAATCAAAACTTGCCACTCTTTGTGTTTTGTTGTTGTTGTCATTAATTTTTTCTTTTGGCTTGGTGGAAGAATGACACTGGTTTGTGCTCAAAACAATAGATATTCTTAACTTAAGCCATCTGATAAAACTGTCATCTCCCAGCCTGCTTTATTTGAGATCTGTTCCTAAACCTGGACTTAATGGTTTTATTGATCCCATATCTTTGATGGTGTTCTGCACAAATCAGAATATAAATAAAAAATTAATGAAAGAATAAAACAACTTGCTCGAGGTTTCACAGCAGTTAAGTACAGAACTAATCCAGGCCTGGTGCTATTTTCAGCTATATCATTCAAGAGAAACTAAGGAAGCTTAACCTCTAAAAATTTCTAAATCTAATGTCTCCTGCTCAGGAACTGACTAGTAGTAACGTAGGACAGTCATGCACAAATGAAAATGGGGAGGGAGTACTTGTCGCATATAGGTTATTAAATTTGAGAATAATGCAATCAAGGTTTTGGACACCTGCAGGATAGGATCAGTAATGTAGGATGTTTTTCTTCGCAACTCCATGCTATAGGCTAGCAGCTAACTGGTGATGGGGACTCATCGCACAAAGCCGTTTCTTACTGGTCTGCAGAACATGGAGTCTTTTCACAGAACAGATTATATTCAGACTTCCTCTCTAACAAACTGCCTACCAAACTGCCAGCAGCAATAACGGCTTCTTTTAATTTAGCTTTGAAATTTTTTGGCAGATGGGGGACAGGGAGGAAATTGGTTTGCTTTGAATTTTTGCAAAAAAAAAAATTCTCTTATATCCACATAGAAATAATTATTGATTCATTTAAACACGAGATTAATACTCACTGGAGAAATGAGTTATTTTAAAAAATAATGTGAATCAATAATAGAATAGACTATTCCAAACCTATAATTATTTTGAACCATATTGATTTTCATAAGTTACCACTGTGATGATTTATAATTTTTAAATATAATATTACTTATTTATAATTAACATAATTAATTTATTCTCTGGAAAGAGACTTTCCGTTTTGGTGAGCATTTATGAATACCTTTGGGTTTTAGTATAAGTTCAATATAAACTGATGATGGAATGTTTATTTTCATGAGCTAATTGAGAGAACATTAGTTGGATACTATATTATGCCTATGAGAGAGGGAAACACTTGCCCTGGGAATATGACATCTGGGCCTGCTAATGAGGTGCGGATACCAAAGAGGGCCACTGTGAAATTTTTGATACCACATCTTTTGTTTACTTGGTTTGACCTGCACTGCTTCTACTTTTTGCCTCTCCAACTAGCTCTCTTTAATTGTGATGTCTCATGTCTCTTACATCTACTATTTTCTAAAATAGTGGTTCTCTAAGTATAGAACTTGTTAGAAATATGAACTCTGGGCCTTACCTGAGTCCTATTGAATCAGAAACTTTCCAGTGGGGCTCAGCAATCTTTTTTTTTTTTTTTTTTACAAGCTCCTCAGGTAGTTCTGATCCATTTTAAAACTTCAGAATCTCTACCTCACACTATTAGCCAGG